>NC_084568.2:14867500-14870000 GCF_033978685.3 Nerophis lumbriciformis
TTATCAACCCAGCCCTGATCAAAACAATTAATATTGTCTTCTAGGGGTGCACACATTTTTTTTATTTACATTTAAATCGTGATTGTTATTTGAAAAAAATCATAATAATAATTTTTACTTTTTGTTGTTTTAGAATACATGTCCATGCTACCAAAATTAGCTTCATTATAATTAATATACCAAATAATGCATTGGGAGAATCAATTTTAAAGGAGAATCGTGTTGAATCGATTCTGTATCGAATCTTTATCCTAGGAATCAGAATCGGATCGAATTGTTAGGTGCCCAAAAATTCACATTCCCATTGTCTCCATTTTTTTCATCAGGATTTGTCAGTTTTGACAACCCAGCCAGCGCTCAGGCTGCCATCCAGGCAATGAATGGCTTCCAGATCGGCATGAAGAGGCTGAAAGTGCAGCTGAAACGGCCAAAGGACGCCAACCGCCCGTACTGAGTGACAGCAGACGCGAGGGAGAACAGATGGATAAAGGTGAGGCCATCATAAAGACCGCACAAAGACGCAACAGGAGAGATAACGCTAAGTAATTATACGACATAGTGTGATATTTGCATAGTGTTACAAATACAGTGGAACCCGCTAGGCCGGTCTCGTTTATGTCGACAACTAAAACGTGACTGTACCAGTAATGTCAAAGTATGTGGTCGACATGAGATGTGACACCCAAAGGGGTCATATAAATGAAATGTCAACATTGTGGCTTTTTTCTGCCTCCACATAAAACCCTCTAGCTCTTTATTATAATGACATGAAAAAAAATCAATAAATGAAGAAGCTCCCCTTGTCAGTGTGACAAAGGATATATTGGAAGTCAACCCGCTCAAGTCACTCACGCTTATGTCAACAACTTGTCTATGTTGACCAACTCTTCAAGACCCAGTCCAGCGGGTTTTTTTTTCATATTACTAAAAAGAGCTCACTTAAGTCAAAGTACATTTGATCGCCAAAGGTGGCTCTATTTCTATGAAAAATGGCTCTGTTGACTTCATCATTATCACTGAACACCGTGAAATAACAGCCACTATATAAATACTGTCTACTTACCATATTTTAGGACTATAAGCCGCACTGGAGTACAAGTCACATCAGTCAAAAAATTATTAATGAAGAAAAAAATCTTAAAGGGTTCATATTATGTTGTTTTTTCTACATTTAAAAGGCGTATTTGTGGTCTACGTAACATGTAATGTTGGTTCTTTAGTCAGACCATCTTCAAGCCGCTTTCTGACCGTCGCTGTTTTGTGGGCGGTCTTATTTACATGCCACCACTTTGACAGCGTCTTCTCCCCGTCATCTTTGTTGTAGTTTTTAGCGCTTCCATAGCGGGCTACTGACAGATATAAGTTACAACTATACGCTACTTTGTATTAGTGTTGTCCCGATACCAATATTTTGGTACCAGTACCAAAATTATTTCCATACTTTTTGGTACTTTTGTAAATAAAGGGGACCACAAAAAATGCATTATTTATTTTAACAAAAAATCTTAGGGTACATTAAACATATGTTTCTTATTGCAAGTTTGTCCTTAAATAAAATAGTGAACATACAAGACAACTTGTCTTTTAGTAGTAAGTAAACAAACAAAGGCTCCTAATTTAGCTGCTGACATATGTAGTAACATATTGTGTCATTTATCATTCTATTATTTTGTCAACATTATTAAGGACAAGTGGTAGAAAATGAATTATTAATCTACATGTTCATTTACTGTTAATATCTGCTTACTTGCTCTTTTAACATGTTCTATCTACACTTCTGTTAAAATGTAATAATCACTTATTCTTCTATTGTTTGATACTTTACATTAGTTTTGGATGATACCACGAATTTGGGTATCAATCCGATACCAAGTAGTTACAGGATTATACATTGGTCATATTCAAAGTCCTCATGTGTCCAGGGACATATTTCCTGAGTGTACGAAAGAAGATGCTGTGATGCCTAAAAATATCGACGTAATCATAGTATTATCGACTAGATACGCTACTGTACTTGGTATCAGTACAGTGGATGTTAGGTGTAAATCCACCAATGGCGTACTTTTGGTACTTTTCAGAGGCGGTATAGTACCGAAAATTATTCATTAGTATCGCGGTACTATACTAATACCGGTATATCGTACAACCTTCTTTTGTATTAGAAATGGCAACAGCGGAGGATGAATGCCCCACAACAATCGAGATCGAAAAAAAGAAGAAGCTCACTGACTACAGTGTCGGACTACAATGGCGGACTTGCGCAAAAAACCTTTGGGTATTTTCGACCATATATGGAGCTATCCGCTGACTTCACAACTGGAAAAAACATCACAAGTATGAAAGAAGGCAAGATTGTTTTATAAATATCTTCACTATGCCTCCTTGGTTTGAATCCACATTTTCGGGACTTATGAAGATCACGAATACACAAAAATAGGTACAGTACCAATTTATAAGAAAAGTTCCCTTAAGTAAGAGTCCACTTTTTCAAAAATGTGCT
>NC_084568.2:14875000-14877500 GCF_033978685.3 Nerophis lumbriciformis
CAACTTCTTCTTCTCCAGATTTTGGCGCGCTTTACCTTCCACATTTTTCACCTGATTCAAACCGTTCCAACTTCAAACTGTTCAGCCTATTTGGGAATCGCAGGCTTTCCCTTGACAAATTCCAAAAAATCCCAGATTTCCCAAAATTCCAGGTTTTCTGGGACATTTTTCCCATTCAAAATGGATTGGCCATTTTTCAAACTTCCACCATTTCCAAATTTTTCAACCGATTCAAACCATTCCACCTTCAACACATTCCACCATTCTGGAAATTCAAACTACTCTTTTTCCAGGTTAAAAAAAATTCCAGGATTTTCCAGAATTTCTGGTTTTCCAAAGCCCTATTTCCACCCTTTTTTCTGGCAACTACTCCTCCCACATTTTTCAACCCACTTCTACCGTTCCACCGTCAAAACATTCCTCTTAATTAGGACAAAAAATGAAGTTATTTTTTTAACTGGAAAAATTCCCGGATTCCCGAGATTCCAGGAATTCGTTAATACCATTTCTCAATTCAACATGTTACTACTTCAACATTTGTCCACGGATTTTAAAAATTTCAATACCAACCATTTCAACTCATTCAGACCATTCAAGTTTTTTTTTACCATAAAAAAAAAATCCCGCTTTTCTTGAAATTTCCAAATTTGGGGGAAATTTCCATTGAAATGAATGGGACATTCTTCAAAGTTTCACAATGCCCACATTTTTCATCTGATTCCAACTGTTTGTTCCAACTCCAAAATATTCAGCCTGTTCAGGAATTGTGTGATCTACTTCAACAATTCTAAAGAAATTCCAGGATTTCAGTTCAACTTCAGCATTGGAGCATTCACATGCAATTCCTTCAGGAATTGCCTCATCTATCTTCTTCTTCTCCAGATTTTTCCACGCTCTACCTTCCACATTATTCACCCGATTCAAACCGTTCCAATTTCAAACTGTTCAGCCTATTCGGGAATCACGGGCTTTCCCCTTGACAAATCCCCAAAATTCACAGATTTCCCAGAATTCCAGGTTTTCTGGGACATTTTTCCCATTCAAAATGAATTGGCCATTTTTCAAACTTCCACCATTTCCACATTTTTCAACCCATTCAAACCATTCCACCTTGAACACATTCCACCATCCTGGACATTCAAACTACTCTTTTTCCAAGTTAAAAAAAAATTCCAGGATTTTCCGTAATTCCTGCTTTTCCAAAGCCCTATTTCCACCCTTTTTTCTGGCGACTACTCCTCCCACATTTTTCAAAGCATTTCAACCGTTCCACCGTCAAAACATTGCTCTTAATTAGGACAAAAAACGAAGTTGTTTTTTGAACTGGAAAATTCCCGGTTTTCCCAAAATTCCAGGAATTCCGTAATACCATTTCTCAATTCAACATGTTACTACTTCAACATTTCTTGACCGATTTCAAAGCTTCCAACACCAACCATTCAGAACGTTCAATTTTTTTTAGCATTTTCAAAAATGTATATGTATGTATGTATGTATGTATGTATGTATGTATATATGTGTATGTATATATGTGTATATATATATATATATATATATATATATATATATATATATATATATATATATATATATATATATGTGTGTATATATATATATGTGTGTATATATATGTGTATATATATATATATATATATATATATGTGTGTGTATATATATATATATATATATATATATATATATATATATATATATATATATGTATATATATATACAGTATATTAATCTGTCCTGTTCAGTCACTCAGGCAAACCATATTGTTGATGTAGATGATCATATCGGCTGTACAGATTTACTTTAGAAAAGAGAAGTGTTGGATACTTCTCCCTTATTTGTATTTGACTTTATTAAAGGTTTGGGTTGAATTTTATTAAACAAAACCAGTTCTCTTTTAAAAATGTATCAGAGCTGTTTATTTTATGGAGGAAAGTAGTTAATAATAGAACTCGCACCCAATGTTAATAAAAAAGTATTGATTTTAAATATAGAATCGTTTTGAACTGAGAATTGATTCTGAATCGAATCGTTACCCCCAAGAATTGAATTGAATCCAATAGTAAGTAAGGAAGTAAATCGTATTTATAAAGCGCTTTTCACAGATACAATCAGAAAGCGCTGTACAAAACATAGGTGAAATAAAACAACAATTGAATGAAAACAAAAGGGGCAACATCATAAAAAGGATACAAAGTGGATTAAAATTGATACTTAAAAGGTGCATTCACTAAAAGCTTTACTAAAAAGAGAAATTTTCATATGTTTGTGCCCAAAGATTCACAGCCCCAATATACTTACAGTGTGTAAATAAAATTTTAAGAAGGCTTTTGGTTGTTCTTTAGAGTGCTTTATAGGTAGTCTAGATCAGTGGTCCCCAAGAAATTTAAAAAATAAAAAAAATAATGTATTTATTTATTTATTTATTTTATTAAATCAACATAAAAAACACAATATATACATTGTATATCAATATAGATCAATACAG
>NC_084568.2:14882500-14927500 GCF_033978685.3 Nerophis lumbriciformis
CTTCCGCTTGTCCCTCTCATGTTTCTTCAATATGTTCTCAAGCACGTTTCCCTATGAAAAATATATATATATTTGGTGTCCAACAAATCATTGTATTATTGTTATTACAATATAATATTCTACTAATTAATACATGATTCATAAGAATTATATTATTGACCCATTCATAATTTTATTATTCATCCATTCCTATATTTTTCCATGTTTTAGACCTAATCACTCAATATTTTAATTTATAAGCTACATAATGTTTTAATTATGTTTCTATATCATCTCTTTGCACGTTTCCCCATAAATAAATAAAATGTTGTATCTAACAAATCATTTTATTACTGTTATTACAATATAATATTATATATATATTTTTTTTTTTTTACAATATAATATTGTAATAATTATTACATGATTCATAAGCAGAAATATTATTTATTTTTTATTGATTCATTCATAATTTTATTATTCATCCATTGCTATATTTTTCCATGTTTTAGACCTAATCACTCAGTAATATTTACATTTATAAGCTACATATGTTTTATTATTAATGTTTCTATAATATGTTCTCTATGCACATGTTTCCCCATAAAAAAAAAATATATTGTATCAAACAAATCAGTTTATTACCGATGTTACAATGTAATATTGTAATAATTAATACATGATTCATAAGCAGAAATATTATTTATTTTTTATTGACTTATGCATAATTTTATTATTCATCCATTCCTATACTTTTACATGTATTAAACCTAACCAACCAATAACTAATTTACAAGCTACATAATATTTATTATTATGTTTCTACAAAACCAGTGGAATTGGCATGTTGTGTAAATGGTAAATAAAAACAGAATACAATGATTTGCAAATCCTTTTCAACTTATATTAAATTGAATAAACTGCGAAGACAAGATATTACATTTTTTTTTGCAAATAATCATGAACTTAGAATTTAATGGCAGCAACACATTCCAAAAAAATTGGCACAGGGACATGTTCACCACTGTGTTACATGGCCTTTCCTTTTAACAATACTCCGTAAACGTTTGGGAACTGAGGAGACACATTTTTGAAGCTTTTCAGGTGGAATTCTTTCCCATTCTTGCTTGATGTACAGCTTCAATTGTTCAACAGTCCGGGGGTCTCTGTTGTGGTATTTTAGGCTTCATAATGCGCCACACATTTTCAATGGGAGACAGGTCTGGACTACAGGCAGGCCAGTCCAGTACTCGCACTCTTTTACTATGAAGCCACGCTGTTGTAACATATGGCTTGGCATTGTCTTGCTGAAATAAGCAGGGGCGTCCATGAAAAAGACGTTGCTTGTACGGCAACATATGTTGCTCCAAACCTGTATGTACCTTTCAGCATTAATGGTGCCTTCACAGATGTGTAAGTTACCCATGCCTTGGGCACTAATACACCCCCATACCATCACAGATGCTGGCTTTTGAACTTTGCGCCTAGAACAATCCGGATGGTTATTTTCCTCTGTGTTCCAGAGGACACGATGTCCACAGTTTCCAAAAACAATTTGAAATGTGGACTTGTCAGACCACAGAACACTTTTCCACTTTGCATCAGTCCATCTTAGATGAGCTCGGGCCCAGCAAAGCCGGCAGCGTTTCTGGGTGTTGTTGATAAATGGCTTTGGCTATGCACAGTAGATTTTAACTTGCACTTACAGATGTATCGACCAACTGTAGTTACTGACAGTGGTTTTCTGAAGTGTTCCTGAGCCCATTTGGTGATATCCTTTACACACTGATGTCGCTTTTTGATGCAGTACCCCCTGAGGGTTCGAAGGTCACGGGCATTCAGTGTTGCTTTTTGGCCTTGCAGTAATTTCTCCAGATTCTCTGAACCTTTTGATGATATTACAGACCTTTGATGGTGAAATCCCTAAATTCCTTGCAATAGCTCATTGAGAAATGTTGTTCTTAAACTGTTGGCCAATTTGCTCACGCTTTTGTTTACAAAGTGGTGACCCTCGCCCCATCCTTGTTTGTGAATGACTGAACATTTCATGGAAGCTGCTGTTATACCCAATCATGGCACCCACCTGTTCCCAATTAGCCTGTTCACCTGTGGGATGTTCCAAATAAGTGTTTGATGAACATTCCTCAACTTTCTCAGTCTTTTTTGCCACTTGTGCCAGCTTTTTTGAAACATGTTGCAGGCATCAAATTCCAAATGAGCTAATATTTGCAAATAATAACAAAGTTTTCCAGTTCAAACGTTTAATATCTTGTCTTTGCAGTCCATTCAATTGAATATAGGTTGAAAAGGATTTGCAAATAATTGTATTTTGTTTTTATTTTCCATTTACACAATGTGCCAACTTCACTGGTTTTGGGGTTTGTAAAATGTTTTCAAGCACACGTTTCCCCATAAACAAAAATAATAAATATTTTGGTTTCAATAGATCATGTTATTATAGTTACTAATATATAGTAGTTTAATCATAACGATGAATAAATAACGAATTGCATGCATTTATTATTGATACATGGGAAATCAATGTTAAAGTCTGTTAGTAGTCACTGTGCACTTTACACTTTTGACCAGAGGGGGGCGCCAGAGAGTTATATTCCCGAAGGCTGCTTTATTGATCAGTAACATGAGGAAAGATATTTGCTTCATCTCTGAACACAATGTTTTTATTTTCCTCAGTGTTAGCAACCAAGACAAGGACAATAATAAGTTCATGAGGTTTACAGTTGTGACTCACATTATTACGTACATGTCAGCCTGTCACCATGACGACATCAACGCTGTCTGATTTGGTGCTCCTTCAAGGAGTCAAAGGTCAAACCTTGGGAAATAAACCCTTAACAGACCTATAAAATCACAGGTTGCACCCTAATGACTAAAATTGACAGCTTCTGGAAATATATACAGTATTCATAATTTATTTTGCAGCGCGTTCTGTAATATAGAGGATCTTTGGCAAGTGCTCCTTCAAGGATTTTGGAGTAGTTTTTTTTTTTTTTGCAATAGCTCCTTAAAAAACAACAGAACACTCCTGTCATACAGAGGATCTTTGACTAGCATTTTATTTTTTGTAGTAGGTCTTAAAAACAACAGTGTGCTCTTGTCATATAGAGGATCTTTGACTAGCATTTATTTTTTTGCAGAAGGTCTTAAAAACAACAGCGCACTCTTGCCATACAGAGGATCTTAGACTAGCATTTATTTTTTGCAATAGGTCCTAAAAAAAAAAACAACACTCCAGATCTAGTGATACACAATCTTGGACCAATATAAATAAATTAATTAACTTTAAAAAATGTAATATTAGACTAGCATTTTTTTTTTTTTTATTGTATTTTATTTGTTTGCAGTAGGTCTCAAAAACAGCAGAGTTCTCTTGTATGTCATATAGAGGATATTTGACTAGCATTTTTTTTGGCAGTAGGTCCTAAAAACAAGTGATAGCAAATCTTAGACTAAATTGAATAAATAAATGTAAAAAATTTAAATATTTTAATTTTTTATTATTTTGCTCAAGGTCTCAAAAACAGTCGCGCTCTCTTTACGTTTTTTTTAATGTTGCATCAAAAGCTCATGTTATGTAGCGGATTTTTTATGAGCATTTTTTTAGTAGGTCCTAAAAAAAAACACTAGATCAACTGAAATCTTGGACTAAAAGAAAGAAAGCAAGAGAAAAAATATATATATATTTTAAGAATATATTCTTGCACTGTCATTATTATTATGATAATTATTATTATTATTATAATTTATTTTGCAGTAGGTCCTAAATCACAACAGAAACACTCCATGTCAAGTCATAGAAAATATTGAACTAAAATAAATAAAACAAATACAATAAAATTAGATGAATAAATGATTCATTTTTAAAACAAATTTAATTTTGTTTATTTTTTATTTTTTGCAGTTGATCCTAGAAAAAACAAAAACACTCCAGATCAAGTAATAGAAAATATTGGAATAAAATGGACAAAAAAAATAATATTAAATTATTTGTTTATTTATTTCATCTTGGACTAGGATTTTTAATGAAAAAAAAAATGTAGTAAGTCATTAAAAACAACAAAAACACTCTAAATCAAGTGATAGAAAATCTTCGACGAAATTGAATAAAGAAAGAAAAATGAAATAAAACAAAATTATAAATAAATAAAAAATAATTAATACATTTAAAAAATATTGCTCTTGTATGTATATATATGTATATATATATATATATATATATATATATATATATATATATATATATATATATATATATATATATTTCATCCCTACAAGCCTGTTTCACAGGTTTCCATGCTCTTAAAAAGTTAAAAGTTAAATATATATATATATACACACAAGAGCAAACATTTTTTAAATGTTTTTTATTTAAATAATTTATTTCATTTATTTATAATTGTCGGTTCTCCAAGCGGAACAAACCGCCAATGTGTTCCCGGTGTCGGATGCTCTCTCGCGGGCGAGGACGTCACCCACAGCGTCCCACCCTCTCCGTTATTCCTTCTTCACTCCGCCCCCGGCCAGCTTCACGCCCGCCCCGCCTGCACTTCTTTCTTTTTCCACCGCCACTTCCAGCCCGCCTACCCGGCCTTCGGCTCGCTCTGGCCGGCTGCAGACCCACGGACTCCCGGGACTCACTCAGCGGGACAGAGCGCTTGTTCAGGTGGACGGAACTTACCAGGCAGTCGCATTGCAGCACCTCCATCTCCATCTCCGGAACCCGACATCATAATATTCAGTTTGGATGAATTTGCGGCGTGAGGAGCGTTCAAGTTGCGGGTGAAAATGTGACTGAGTGGCCGCTGCTTGGACACGAGAGAGCCGCCTGGTTAGCCTTCATCCCGCGGCACCGTTATTAGCTTTTCCCCCGCCTGCACACATCTGCTCTTCATCATTTCCCGAGGCAATTTCCACGCGTAAAGGGCGGAAGAGGCCAAACAACAAGTAAGTCCTTATTTTCTCTCTCTAATTGAGCTCAATTTGGTGTGTTTTTGAGGTCAATAAGCAGACAGAAGGGTGATGACGTCACCACGCACCACATTATTAGCTCGAAAACTAACGGGCTCTTTTCGCTTAAACTACGACAAAAATATGTGATTAAAAATGTCAAATTGTCACATTTGTTATGTTTTCCACGCACTTAAACCGTTTTGTCCCCCTTTTCGTGTTTTCGTGTAAAGGTCGTTGTTAGCATGCTGTTTGTGAAAGTTAGCTAGCGTGTTTTGTCGTCATAGCTGGAGTGTTCATGTATCAACAATGTCTAAATACTTTTTAAAATACTTTAAATATATTGTGAAATACATCTTTACTCGTGTATTCTGCCCTCTAAGGCGCTCTCTACACGCGGGTGTGGTTTATTATGGTGTTCAGGGCAGTGTAGCTCACAAAGCGGCATGCTAGCTATCTATATTTAATTACTTGATAAACATATTTGAGGGTTTTCTTATCAGCACTAATCTTCTACTGCACACCTGATAACACTGAGTGGACTTATGAGCAATACATAATAACACGTCATGTATTAAACACTATGTTTTCCATAGGCAGCTCATAAAATATACATTTGTGCATGTATTGGCAGTCCATTTGCAGAGTTATTTATACGAATCGATCGGCTGAATAACTGCTGCCTGTCTGGTTAGTGTTGAAGCTTTAATAACAATGGACTGTATATCCAATGCATCCATTTTCTATGCCCTCGTTGGGCGAGCTGGAGCCTATCCCAGTTGGGTTTATGGGGTAAGTGCTTGTCCACTTAAGGACACATGTATACAAATAAGCATTCAGGCCGCACACATTCACATCTGTGGACAATCAGGAGCACAGGTGTCAAACTCAAGACCCCGGGGGGTCCAGATCTGGCCCGCCACATCATTTAAAGTGGCCCGCCACGTCATTTCAAGTGGTCCGCCATATCATTTGAGGTGGCTCACCACGTCATTTATTGTAGTGCGCCACTTCATTTGAAGTGGCCCGCCATGTCATTTAAGTTGACCAGCCACATCATTTCAAGTGGTCCGCCACATCATTTCTTGTAGCGCGCCACTTCATTTTAGGTAGTTCACCACCTCATTTGAAGTAGCCCCCTCCCACCTCATTTGAAGTGACCCCCACCTCATGAGATGTGGCCCGCCATATCATTTAAATTGGCCAGCCACATCGTTTCAAGTGGTCCGCCACGTAATTTCTTGTAGCGCGCCACGTCATTTTAGGTAGTTCACCACCTCTTTTGAAGTGACCCCCCCACCTCATTTGAAGTGACCCCCCATCTCATGAGATGTGGCCCGCCATATCATTTAAGTTGGCCAGCCACATCATTTCAAATGGTCTGCCACGTAATTTCTTGTAGCGCGCAACATCATTTTAGGTAGTTCACCACCTCATTTGAAGTGACCCGCCATATCATTTAAAATGGTCAGCCATATCATTTAAGTTGGCCCATCACATCATTTATTGTATAGCGCCACTTCATTTTAGGTAGTTCACCACCCCATTTAATGTTGCCCCCCACCTCATTTGAAGTGGTCCACCATATCATTTAAATTGGCCAGCCACATCTTTTCAAGTGGTCCGCCATGTCATTTATTGTAGCGCGCCACTTCATTTTAGGTAGTTCACCAACTAATTTAATGTCGCCCCCCACCTCATTTGATGTGGCCCGCCATATTATTTAAATTGGCCAGCCACATCTTTTCAAGTGGTCCGCCACATCATTTCAAATGGTCCGCCACGTCATTTATTGTAGCGCACCACTTCATTTGAGATTGTTCACCACCTCATTTAATTTTGCCCCCCAACCCCCCCCCCCCCCCCCCCCCGCCCCCCCCACACACACACACCTTATTTGATGTGGCCCGCCATATCATTTAATTTGGCCAGCCACATCATTTCAAGTGGTCCGCCACGTCATTTATTGTAGCGCGCCACTTCATTTTAGGTAGTTCACCACCTCATTTAATGTTGCTCCCCGCCTCATTTGAAATGACCCACCATATCATTTAAATTGGCCAGCCACATCATTTCAAGTGGTCCACCACGTCATTTATTGTAGCGCACCACTTCATTTTAGGTAGTTCACCGCCTCATTTAATGTCGCCCCCCACATCATTTGAAGTGGCCCGCCATATCATTTAATTTGGCCAGCCACATCATTTCAAGTGGTCCGCCATATCATTTTAAGTGGCCCACCACATAATTTATTGTAGCACGCCACTTCATTTTAGGTAGTTCACCACCTCATTTAATGTCGCCCCCCCCCCACCTCATTTGATGTGGCCCGCCACGTCATTTAAAGTGAGCCGCCACATCATTTATAGTGGCCTGCCAAGGCATTCAAATTGGGCCGACACATCACTTAAAAAGACGCGCCACATCATTTAACTTGACTGGCAACATCATCTAATGTCGCCCCACGTCATTTGGCGTGGACCACCATGTCATTTAAGGTGGCCCACCACATCATTTCAAATGGACTGTCACATCATTTAAAGTGAGCCACCACATCATTTAGGATGGCCCGCCACATTATATAAACGGGGCCGCCACAATGTATAAATCGGGCCGCCACGTTATTTAAAATGGCCTGCCACATCATTTAAATTAAGCCACAATGTCATTTCGGTTGGCCTGCCACATCATTTAAATTGGGCTGACACAGAAATATCAAGCAGCTAAAATGCGCCAAACATGGATAAATGTGGAGAGAGTTTATTTTTTTGGCATTTTCCCCCATCATGCCTTGCAATGAAATTAAATGGGTGGAATTTAGAATTTCATATGGTGGTTGGAAAGTTTTTTTTCTAAATCCACACAATTCAGTGAGCAGGCTGTTGTGTGTGACCATGTTTATTGATTTTTTTGTGCTGGTTGAATTTTTTTTTTCCTGCGCCATGACTAGGGAAGGTTGTTTGGATTGGGTCATACAAGTAAATGCTGTGTATGTTGTCCCTAGAACAGTGTTTTTCAACCACTAGTGTGCCGTGGGAGATTATCTAAATTCACCTATTTGGGTTAAAAATATTTTTTGCAAACCAGTAATTATAGTCTGAAAATGATAGGGGCGGCATGGCGTAGTGGGTAGAGCAACCGTGCCAGAAACCTGAGGGTTGCAGGTTCGCTCCCCGCCTCTTACCATCCAAAAATCGCTGCCGTTGTGTCCTTGGGCGGGACACTTCACCCTTTGCCCCCGGTGCCACTCACACCGGTGAATTGAATGATGAATGATAGGTGGTGGTAGGAGGGGCCGTTGGCGCAAATTGCAGCCACGCTTCCGTCAGTCTACCCCAGGGCAGCTGTGGCTATGAAAGTAGCTTACCACCACCAGGTGTGAATGTTTGATGGGTTCTACATGTAAAACGACTTTGGGTACTTAGAAAAGCGCTATATAAATCCCAGTTATTATTATTATTATTATTATTATTATTATTATGTGTTGTTGTTGAGTGTCTGTGCTGTCTGAAGCTCGGCAGAGTAACCGTGTAATACTCTTCCATATCAGTAGGTGGCAGCCGGTAGCTAATTGCTTTGTAGATGTCGGAAACAGCGGGAGGCAGTTCGAAGGTAAAAAGGTGTCTAATGCTTTTTCGTACAAGTAAAAAGGTGTCTAATGCTTAAACCAAAAATAAACAAAAGGTGAGTGCCCCTAAGAAAAGGCATCGAAGCCTAGGGAAGGCTATGCAGAACGAAACTAAAACTGAACTGGCTACAAAGTAAACAAAAACAGAATGCTGGACGACAGCAAAGACTTACTGTGGAGCAAAGACTGCGTCCACAAAGTACACCCAAACATGACATGACAATCAACAATGTCCCCACAAAGATGGATAAAAACAACTGAAATATTCTTGATTGCTAAAACAAAGTAGATGCGGGAAATATCGATCAAAGGAAGACATGAAACTGCTACAAGAAAATACCAAAAAAATAGGAGCGCAAGACAAGAACTGAAACACTACACAGAAAAACAGCAAAAAACTCAAAATAAGTAAGGGCGTGATGTGACAGGTGGTGACAGTAGTACAGTACACCTACTTTGAGCTATAGTGATGCATGGTTGATTATGGTTTAAAGTCATATCCAAAAATTGCGACAACGACTTTTTACTGTCAACTGAGTTTCGTTTTTTTAGTGATTTCTGCTGGTGGTGTGCCTGCGTATTTTTGCAACGCAAAAAATGTGCCTTGGCTCCAAAAAGGTTGAAAAACACTGCCCTAGAAATCACACTCCATGGTCACTGGCCTGAGTCACTCACATATAAGCACCTAACAAACCACCAGATATTTAAATGTAATATGTAAACACCCTTGTCGAACTCATGCCGTCTCGCGGGCCAAATTTTCGTCTTTTGGACACCCCGGTTGTAGATGCTCTACCACTTTGGAAAAGTTGTGATAGAATGATTCATCTTCACCGAAGGCTACATGGAATTTAGATGACTCACATGTCTGACAGTCATGTACACATGCAAACATGTTCCCCATTAATTAAAAGTTGTGTTTATGGAGCACTTCCTTCATATGTTTACAGACTGCACATATTCCTGGACTCGGTACCAGGTACCAGCTTAGTCTGTCTAAGTTAATCTGCTACGCGAGAGGCTGTCCGATGCAAAACTACATTCTGGTATTTTCAAGAGTCCTTAGAATTAAAGTCTGTATCGAGGAAGAAGAGAAAGGAAGACGACTTCCTGTCGCCCTCCCCTGCCTATAGACATCCCCTTTTTGATTGGACCATTGAAATGGTCAGAGTGCGGTCATATGATCCGGCGCACCAATGGAATGTGCTCTGAGTGGGGGAGAAAAAAAAGGCGCTTAAAAAAAGCTGATGATGTCAGCACATAAACCTAAATGTTGTCCCCTTCTTTCGGAAATTCCCTCCCAATACTGCAAAAGCGCAGCGGCAATGGAGGATTGTTTTTATTTTGGTTATAACACGGGAAAGTAAGCCTGCGTTGTTGTTCCCCTACCCTTTGGACCTTTCCCGTTTGTGCACAGAAACTAATTTACTTATCTGTTTTTGGTGAGACTGCACTTTTTTTTAGCGGTGCCAGACATTGCGCAAGCAGCGTGCCGCCGCCGTGGAGGAGGCATTGTGCGCCTGAGAAGTTGGCAAAAGAAGTGGGAAAACTATGCCACCCATCTCGTCTAGCACCTGTGCTGAGGCCGCGGGGGTAGCATGACTAACATGACATGGAGTGAAAAAATAGCAGGCAGGCTGTACAGTAGCATGCAGTGTTTCAAGATGGAAGACTCGTAAGGGTCGTTGTTGAGCTCTTCTAACATACCTGCCAACTACTCCGGTTTTCCCGTAATTAGTACGGTTTTCATCAACCTATTCCGGGTTACGGTTGCAGTGATAAAAAATACGGTTTTTCATTAATTAAAAAAAAATATTTAAAAAAAAGTTTTATTCACGAAATCGCATAACAACAATGACAATCGACACTGCTTCCCGTAACTTCCTATCGAGCCATTCCGAATGCCATGCGCGAGGCTATTTATAGCACCGCTGCCAAGCACGAGGCACCAGTTGCCATTGTTTCCAAACGAGCGACCGATCATGGAATCAGCCGGAGAAAAATCGCAAACGAGTCTTAAACCGAAAAGAAAACTGCAGTCATTCCGTGAAGAATATTCAAAAGCCTATCCGGGGATAATTATCCGTTCCAAAAAGGGTGAAAACTACACGAATTGCACCTTGTGCAGACAAGATTTTTTCGATCGGACACGGAGGAATTAGCGATGTAAAAGACCACGTTGGGACAAAAAAACACAAGTCTAATGCCGTTGCTAGCGATACAAGTGGAAAACTTTCAACGTTTTTCGTCGCCCAAACAGATTCTTTGGATGTGATAAATGCCGAAGTTTTATTTACGGAGGCAATAATTGAGCATGGACTTCCACAAAAAGGTAATGACACCAATGTTATCTATTGGAATTGTTTAGTACTGTTATACTGTTAAAAGTGTTTATACTATTTATGCTTTCAAGTCCAAGTTGAAGAAATCTTGTTAAATGTTGACAGCATAACTACCAAAATACAGAAGTATGTCCTTAATATTTTTGCAGTGCTATTTCTGTTGAAAAGTTAAAATGATTACATTAGAGATGTGATGTGCCACTTTTCAAGTGTCTGATGGCTTAAATTAATTTTCATTAATTTTTCATATTTTGAATTCTTTTGAAAGGCTTACAAAAAAAAACTACATTTGAATTGTAATTCCATGCTATTGACAGGACTATTAATTTTAATGAAGTTAGCTAACCATGTTTATAGTATGATAATTGTGATAGAAATGT
Source organism: Nerophis lumbriciformis (assembly GCF_033978685.3). NCBI lineage: Eukaryota > Metazoa > Chordata > Actinopteri > Syngnathiformes > Syngnathidae > Nerophis > Nerophis lumbriciformis. Next base: position 14,893,798 of record NC_084568.2, read on the forward strand.
GAATTTTAGGCACAGAATATTTTTTACAATTGAACAAGGCAGTAGATTATACAAGCTTGGACAGAAAGTTAATAATGACACCAATTTTTTTTTTAATGGAATTGTTTTGTACTGTTTTACCATTTGTTTACTGTAAAAAGTGTTTATACTGTTTATACTTTCAATTAACAAATTGAAGTCTTGTGAAAGGTTGACAGGATAACTGGCATTAACTGTCAAAATAATTTCAAACTATTGAAGTTAGCTTACAGAATAAACATGTCAATCAACCCATATGATTTTTGCTGTAATATTTTTGTTTTGAAAAGTCACTGTGACTGATAGAAAAGTGATGGTTTTAGCAACATTTTAACCTGTCTGAATGCTAATAATCATTTTGCGTCGGGGGGTGAACCCCCCACCAGGACTTTGTCCTGGATCTACCGGGGCCTGCGGCCTCTGGATCCTGGCTACTAGGTTTTTCTGATTTCAAAAGTTGGCAGGTATGTTCTAATAAAAGCGTGACTAGTTGGGGTGTAAAAATTCATCGGAACAAATCAAAAAACAGTTTGAAGTCATGAGTCGATTAATTGGATATGGCCGCTCTAGGGTTGTACGTAAGGGTGTAACGGTACACAGAAATCTCGGTTCGGTACGTACCTCGGTTTAGAGGTCACGGTTCGGTTCATTTTCGGTACAGTAAGAAAACAACAAAATATACATTTTCTGGTTATTTATTTATTTATTTACCAATTTTGTAAACAATGGCTTTATTCTTTTAACATTGGGAACACTATAACAATTCTGCCCAAGAATAGAAATAGCTCTGTGTGTGTGATGGATGTGAGCCACCATTAGGCTGATGAGTGCCACAGCAGGCAGTCATGAATGCTAAGGATAACAATAACATACATATACACACATGGTCCATTGCCAGGGTTAATGTGGTCAACATATATCAAATAAAAACTAAATAAGATAAGGCTCAGAATTGGTTTCTTAACAAAAACCATTCTACATATAAAGTGCAACATTTCTGCATATAAAGTGCAACATTAAACTGCTTGAAGTTGTTGCTCAGATTAAATAAAATGACACAACTTTTCTTCTACATACAAAAAGTGCAACATTAAACAGTTTCAAGTCAACTCAGCCTCAGATTAACTTTTCTTTCCCCCCCCCCCCCCCCCCCAGCCTTTAACCCTGGTGACTTTCACTCAATCTTCATGTTTTTTGCCAGAAAAATCAGTTTATCCACATTGTCTGCAGAAAGAGCTGACCTGCTTGCAGTTACAATGTCTCCAGCTGTGGAAAATAGCATTTCGCCGGGCACGGAGGTAGCAGGTGTGGCGAGGTAGTGCCTGGCTAACTTGGCAGTAAGAGGATATATGGGCTCATTGTTCTTCCACCATAGAAGTGGGTCAAAATCTAATTTTAATGCAATATGGTCTTAAATCTGCTGCTATAAAAACATTTGTTATTGCTTTAGCCCTGTCTGACTCACTGCTTGAATGCGGTGTTTACACGTCGCTCGTCTTTCTCTTCGTTGAAGCGATGTTCACTTGGAGGTGGTGACGCTTCAAATGGGTTAGCATGTTTGACGTGTTGCCAGAAGCATACCCTACCGCTGCTGAACAATGTCGGCAATCCGTTTTCGCTATGTCCGCCTCTCGTCCTCCATTGTTGTATCGCACCGCGAAGCCGAAGTGTTCCCAAACGGGAGATCTTAACGAGGCAGGAGTGTCTTCCAGCTCTGGCCCTTTACATGTTGTCGTTTGGTACACCTCTGTTCCGAACCGAACCCCCCGTACCGAAACAGTTCAATACAAATACACGTACCGTTACACCCTTAGTTGTACAGTATACCGGTATTAGTCTAGTACCGCGATACTAATGAATTGTATTCGGTACTATACCGCCTCTTAAAAGTACCGGTCCCCCACTCGTCGTCGTCCCGTCGGCTTTAAGACATGGCTAGCTACCTAGCGGCTAATGTCTGTCCGCAGTCAGCAGTGTTTTAACGGCTTCAAAATCCCTACTCCATGTCCCCATGGAGACAAATCAAGAAAGTTGATGTCAAGTATCAACCATTTAGCTATACATGTATCACTACACATCTCAGCACACTGGTGTCATGATAATAGTTGTATTAAAATTTGTCTATGGTTGACAATTTCAAGATGAGATTTCATAATGTCCGATCATTGACCAGTAAGACGATCATCTTAACTTTGAACACACTGCACACATGTGAATGAAGTTCATACTTACTCAACAGCATACATGTCACACTAAGGGTGGCCGTACGAACAACGGCAATACTGTCATAAACATGTGACATATAGTGAAACCACACTAAACAACAAAGACAAACACATTTTGGGAGAATATTTGCAACGCAACACAACATAAACACTACAGAACTAATTCCCAGAATTCCCTGCAGCACCAACTCTTCCGGGACGCTACAATATAAACAAACGCCATTGGTGGATCTACACCTGACATCCACTGTAATGATACCAAGTACAATAGTGTATCTAGTCAATACTACTATGATTACATGGATATTTTTTAGCATCACAACATCTTTCGTTTAAAAAAAATGTATATTATGTTTTTAAACTCAGGAAATATATCCCTGGATCCTGTAACTACTTGGTATCGGATTAATCCCCAAATTTGTAGTATCATCCAAAACTAATGTAAAGCATTCAAACAACAGAAGAATAAATGATTATTACATTTAACAGAAGTGTAGATAGAACATGTTAAAAGAGAAAGTAAGCAGATATTAACAGTAAACAAGTAGATTAATAATTCATTTTCTACCACTTGTCCTTAATAATGTTGACAAAATAATAGGATAATAAATGACACAATATGTTACTGCATATGTCAGCAGCTAAATTAGGAGCCTTTGTTTGTTTACTTACTACTAAAAGACAAGTTGTCTAGTATGTTCACTATTTTATTTAAGGACAAATTTGCAATAAGAAACATATGTTTAATGTACCCTAACATTTTTTGTTCAAATAATGCCAATAATTACATTTTTTGTGGTCCCCTTTATTTAGTAAAGTACCGAAATATATTTTGGTACCGGTACCAAAATATTGGTATCGGGACTGCACTAGGCTGCTCTAATCTTGCCAGATTTCTGTGGTGACGTAATACGAGAGAAATGTTCTTGTTTGCGACTGACGACAACAAGGCAACATGGCAGACAGCACCGAAAGGGTTTTACAAAAAAATGCACCCCCGAATTTTAAATCTAAAGTGCAGTAAACGTTTGGATTAATTTTTTTTATTTTCAAAGAGTGGTCAGTTGGATAAAAGTATTGGCATTTGTAGAGTAAAGCAGCGGCAGCACGACTAATCTGAGCACCCACCTGTTGTGACGGCATGAAAGCACTCAAGCCGGCGATGAGGGAGCGAGGGATGCTAATGCTAGCAGACCTACCAACTGGTAAGACGAGGACACGGATTTGAAAGACTCCCGGCCCCAACTTAGCCACAACTCTGCTAGGTAATCACATCAACTACTACACTATTCATTGTGCTAAGGATAAAGACCTCACTAAAACTGCTGTTTAGTTTACGTGGTGGTACTTAATTGTATCTAACACAAGTGGCGTTACTGTCTTTGTATTTAATTGTTGCTACCTGAGCAATCAACAGTAAAAACATGGTAGCTATTCCAAAGGTGTTTTGTTTGTTCTTTTCTTTTCGTAACGTTTATGGACTGCAATGCCTTGAAATTGATAGTTCTACTATTGGTTCATAATTATTACAGGAATCGCCTGTTTTGTCTGTGTCTATTACAAAGATACGCAGTGACATTGTTTTGAGCTGATACATGATACATTTCATTTTTTTATAACCAATTTTTTTATATTCCATTCGCATTGAATCGTAACGTTTTAAAATGTATTGTTAGTGTATCGTATCGTAATCCATGTACACTAGATTGCCAAAGGTATTTGGCCACCCATCCAAATGATCAGAATCAGGTGTCCTAATCACTTGGCCTGGCCACATGGGTGTGGATGAACTTGACTGGCCTGCACAGAGTCCTGACCTGAACCCGATAGAACACCTTTGGGATGAATTAGAACGTAGACAGAGAGCCAGGCCTTCTCGACCAACATCAGTGTGTGACCTCACCAATGCGCTTTTGGAAGATAGGTAGAACATTTCTATAAACACACTCTTCAACCTTGTGGACAGCCTTCCCAGAAGAGTTGAAGCTGTAATAGCTGCAAAAGGTGGACCGACATCATATTGAACCCTATGGGTTAGGAATGGGATGGCACTTCAAGTTCATATGTGAGTCAAGGCAGGTGGCCAAATACTTTTGGCAATATAGTGTATCTAGATTCATATCAGATCGCCATTTAAGGTAGAGATGCACACCGGTCCCTAGTGACTACCGTTTTACTAATGACGACAAAAAAGATTTCCATATTTAGTTCGGTTTGTCACGGTATATTTTAAAGGGCTTCACAAACTCGCAACGACATGAATGGAACTTCATCGCACTTAAAAAGTACAACATAATTTCTTTTCAGTACAACCTGTCAAAGAAAAGGAGACGGGTCAAACACAGAGAGTAATTTCACCACACCTAGTGTGTGTGTGACTATCAGTGGTACTTAGGGGTGACGTTTGATAAGAAATTATCGAGTTCGAGCCCATTATGGAATCCTCTTATCGAACCGATTCCCTATCGATTCTCTTATCGAATCCATATAGGTTGTTGTATATAGAAAAAAAACCACACAATATTTGGTTTAACAAAAGCTCACTTTTATTTTATAAGAAAAAATAAAATAAATAAATCAATTTTGACTGTTGTTACCCCCCTAAAAAAAAATTCAAAAATAAATATTGACTGTTGTTACCCAAAGTATATTGAGTGGGATTTTTCAGAAAAACTAATATATACAGTAACACAAAAACAACCTGTTTCTGTGATCATTATAGGTGTATAAATAATAATATAGTGTGAAATAAAATCAGTCCCTTGGGCACAAAACTGAAAATAATACAGCTCTCCAAAAAGTGCACTTCTGCTGCTATTGGAACATACTAACTACACACACTATGACATTAAGAACGCCACAGTCATCAATCAGAATCAGAATCAGAATCAGCTTTATTGTCATTACGCAAGGTAACGAGATTGAGGCCATTCCATACAGTGCGATGTGTGCATGCTAGAAAAACAATGTGCAAATATATAGAAATATAAAAAATTTAAAAGTGCAATGAATATGGTGTGAAATGAATATATACATGAAAAAACAAAACAAAAACAGGGTGGTTGGTGGAATGGGTTATTGCACCGAAGAGAAGGCAGTTATGAGGGACAATGGGGCAGTCCGTTCAGGATGGTTATGGCCCTGGGGAAGAAGCTGTTCTTTAGCCTGTTTGTTTTGGTTTTAATGCACCTGTAGCGCTTCCCAGAGGGCAGCAGGTGGAACAGGTCAGAGCCAGGGTGGGTGCTGTCCTTGATGATGGCACTGGCTCTGTTGAGGCAGCGGGAGGTGTAGATGTCCGTCAGAGAGGGGAGAGGGCGGCCGATGATCTTCTGAGCCGTCTTGACCACTCTTTGCAGCCTCTCCCTGTCTGCTGCAGTGCAGCTGCCGTACCATACCGTAATACAGTAGGTCAGCAGGCTCTCGATGGACGAGCGGTAGAAGGTCAGCAGCAGGTCAGGCTTCAGGTTGTACTTCCCGAGGACTCTAAGGAAGTGTAGCCGCTGCTGAGCCTTCTTGACGATTGATGTGGTGTTGACTGTCCAGGAGAAGTCATTAGAGATGTGGACTCCAACAATTCTTACAAAAAAATTAGCATGTCTGCTTATTCAGGATCAAGTCTGACCCGCTCTTCACTAATCGTGTCGCCAACGGTGGAAAAAACACGTTCTCTTGGCGTGGAACTAGCTTGGACACACAGATATGTTTGACGACATCCTCCTCCAGTCTGTATCTAAACCTTCTGGGGTCCATCAGTGTGGCCTCCTCCAGGAATGACTGCACGTCCTTGTCCTGGAGGGAAAATGAGGGACAGACACAGCATAGAATTAGGGGGGAAATTAGCTGAATGTGAAGACTAGGGTGTCTGTTATTAAGTCTTTAGCATTAGTATGTGGAATTAAATGATTAAGTAATGAATTTAAACATTGTACTGATGATCCACTTTAAGAGGTTGTTCAAATTAATATTGCTTACAAAGTACAAAGAAGAATTATGAGAAATACTTTCAACCTTATTGAAAATAAGATATTCTTCATCTCAGTATATTAATAGACTGAATTAATTAATTACATATTACACAACTGTTGTATATACTAATTCACAGATGTTATTTTATTATAAAAAGGTCAGTGAATGATGTATATATTTGTAAACGCTCTGAAGTGGGAAAGGGGTATGATTAAATAAGCTTTACTTCTTCCTACTCCTTTTCGGACATGATGTTAAGTGAAATTATATGAAACTGTGATGTGTTATGCTGTAAGTGTGTTCATGTATGAAATAAACTAAAGAAAGAAAGAAAGCACTAGTTTATTAGACAGACCTGCAAACTATGGAGTGGTGTAGGCTACAAGATACCGTTAACGTTATCAGACACATACAAAAAGGCTAACGTTAACGTTACCGTTAGCCACTGACTATGCTTAAGTAACGTTAGTCTAGCTAACATTACTGCAGTCGTGGTTGACATAAGATGTAACCTTATTTTAGCCTAAAGGTTACAAGTGAGCAAATATGGAAATTAACCGGCAACAGTTAACATTAGTTACTCACCGGCACTTTCACTGGAACTGGGGCTGCAGGTTGAAACAGGAAGAGGGGCGCTGCTTCTCCACGTGTCGAAGACACGCCACGGTTCTCGAACGTTCAGGTTATGTGCGGCCTGAACATGTTTCAACATGCTTGTTGTACTTCCCCCCCCTTACATGAGAGCGAAGCGTGGCAATAATTGCATATTGCCGTTTCCTCGTCGTATTTTTTTGTAAAATGAAGCCATGCCTTGAGGCGTTTTTTCCGGTCCATTATTTTTGCTGCTTTCTGTATCTGCCGCCTAATGACTGAGCTACGTCATTTCCTGTGATGTCCCACAGGGAATTTCCTGTGGAACGGGATTCGTTCCCAGGGATTCGAATAAAGAACCAACTCTTTTTCTTTACTATAGTGGCCTCGATAACGGGAACCGGTTCTCAAAAAGGGATTCGAATCCATGGAATCTGTTCTTTTGTTATCGAACAACCGGGAGAACCGGTTTCGAACATCATCCCTAGTGGTGCTTTAACTTTTTAACTTTAGACATCAATGTTGTCTCAATTTAAAAATACAACTATTTTGCAACGTTGTTTCAAAGTCAGTTTTAAAAGACATGCAACATGTAACGTATCAATGCCTTGTGCCTCCCGGGCTATTTTTCCAGACTACAGAGCGCACACATTAAATTCTCGAAGAAAAAATTGTTTTCCACATATTGTCCGCACCGGACTATAAGCCGCAGATATATACGTTGTAAAATTATTTATTTACTCATAAATATTTTGTAAATGTTTATTTACATACCTTGATTGTTTCCAAACTGTGCCTGAAACCCAGCAATAAAACGGCTGATCAGACAAAACAGAAGTCATCGTCATGGACCCACTAGCTGTGAAAGTTAGCTCTCCAATCAGCTAAACAGACTCAATAAGTCCACGGTGACGTTTTGGTAAATTATGAAACGGAAACAATAAAAACAAAATGCCATTGTAAGTTAATAATACTAACAAAGACACTCGTAAATGTATTAACGTATTAGCTAAGCTTGCTTGTAGGCCTGGGGGATATGGCCTTTTTTTAATATCTCGATATTTTTAGGCCATATCGCGATACACGATATATATCTCGATATTTTGCCTTAGCCTTGAATGAACACTTGATACATATAATCACAGCAGTATGATGATTCTATGTGTCTACATTAAAATATTCTTGTTCATACTGCATTAGTATATGCTCATTTTAAACTTTCATGCAGAGAAGGAAATCACAACTAAGTCAATTTAGCAAAACTGTATTTATTAAACAGTTATTAAGCAGTGGCACAAACATTCATGTCATTTCCAAAACAGAAAGTGCAAGATTGTCAGAGACATTTTAAAACAAGCTATAAGTGCACTTTTGTGCATGACACACAAGATATTTCAATAAGTGTCACATAAAAATTAGCTGCATATCAAATAGTATATGTCCTACGGTGTTGATGTGGAAATAGTTGCTTCGACATTTAGTTGGTGTGGCACCGAACGGAGATGTTGACATGTAAAGACATCTTCCCGCTTGAAGCCAAACCACCGTCAGACGATGGACCCCGTGCTGTTTTTCTTGGGAATTAATTATTCCTCCATTTGTTACCAGATTCGCACCTTCTTTCTCTCGTATTACCACTCAAACCACACCGTTAGCTGTTAGGCATCACAGCTAACGTTACCATGTGGCTACCTGTCTGCTCCTCGAGGGCGTATGACGTTGCTCACGTGACAGTATGTGACGTATATAAGAAGGTGCGCTTGTTTTAAAGTCTCTGTGAGAAGGAGAGACAGGAAAGAGTGAGAAACGCGTGCAGTTTAATGCCCCGCAGCTAAAAGCAACTGCGTGAGAACGTATACTCGAATATCACGATATAGTCATTTTCTATATCGCACAGAGACAAACCCGCGATATATCGAGTATATCGATATATCGCCCAGCCCGACTTGCTTGATTACATTACGATAGCACGTACAAATATGCATGAAAACACTCCTACAGACATCACACATGGGACGTTTTAGTAAGTGAGAATTGTTTTAGTTATGTAAAACTTACAAACGTTGTTTGGAGTGATGAATGAAGAATCCATACTAGTAGAAACACTATGGACAGCTACTAGACGGAACGTCACTTGTACTTTGGGTTGAAAGCTCAGTCTAAACCAGGCGTGCCAAACTCATTTTAGATGGGGGGCCACATGGAGAAAAATCACAGCACGATAACTTAAAAATAAAGACAACTTCAGATTGTTTTCTTCGTTTAAAAATAGAACAAGCACATTCTGAAATTGTACAAATCATAATGTTGTTGGGTTATTTTTACACTTACATGTTGCAGTTAATAGTATTCTAATTTTTTTGTTGTTATTTATACTTTCTGAATAAATGATATGATAATGTTCATCAGTCAACTCATTGGTGTTAATTTTCAATCCATCAAGATAAAAAAATTATATCAAAATCAAATTACAGGATGTTATTTATTAGGGGTGTGGGAAAAAATCGATTCGAATTCGAATCGCGATTCTCACGTTGTGCGATTCAGAATCGATTCTCATTTTTAAAAAAACGTTTTATTTTTTTAATTTGTTTTATTTTTATTAATCAATCCAACAAAACAATACACAGCAATACCATAACAATGCAGTCCAATTCCAAAACCAAACCCGACCCAGCAACACTCAGAACTGCAATAAACAGAGCAATTGAGAGGAGACACAAACACGACACAGAACAAACCAAAAGTAGTGAAACAAAAATGAATATTATCAACAACAGTATCAATATTAGTTACAATTTCAACATAACAGTGATTAAAAATCCTTCATTGACATTATCATTAGACATTTATAAAAATAAAAATAAATGAACAATAGTGTCACAGTGGCTTACACTTGCATCACATCTCATAAGCTTGACAACACACTGTGTCCAATATTTTCTCAAAGATAAAATAAGTCATATTTTTGGTTCATTTAATAGTTAAAACAAATTTACATTATTGCAATCAGTTGATAAAACATTGTCCTTTACATTTATAAAAGCTTTTTACAAAAATCTACTACTCTGCTTGCATGTCAGCAGACTGGGGTAGATCCTGCTGAAATCATATGTATTGAATGAATAGAGAATCCTTTTGAATCGGGAAAATATCGTTTTTGAATCGAGAATCGCGTTGATTTGAAAAAAAAAATCGATTTTGAATCGAATCGTGACCCCAAGAATCGATATTGAATCGAATCGTGGGACACCCAAAGATTCGCAGCCCTATTATTTATGTAGTTTGATCATTTTCCTCGACTGATGTACTAACATCATGTGGTTTATTTTGTAGAATTGCTATTGCGACATCCAGTGGACACATTTACAACAGCTGTTTATTTCATTCCAAAATTTCAGGTTAATTTTTATACTTAGCAAACTCATCCCGCGGACCGGATAAAACCTGTTTGCAGGCCTGATCCGGACCTCGGGCCGTACGTTTGACACCCCTGGTCTTAACAGAAGGGCAATGCAGAACCCGCAGTGAGAAAACTGGTTCAAAAGATGGCCAAAGCGCAAACAATAACACACCCTTTCAGTGTCTTTTGGCATTGTGACCATGAGCGAAGAAAATGGTTCGCACACGGAGGCATATTTGGCTCGATCTAAAAGTTTGTAAATGGAAAAGTTTGCAAATGAAGGTTCCACCGCATGTGTTGTTCGCAGATCCAGTGATTAAGCAAAGTGTTATGAAGCAAAATGTTATTTTTATGAACGTTAAAAGCTCATGCACTGCAAAAACTGAAATCTAAGTAAGATGAAATATCTCAAATAAGGGTGATATTTTCTTATTTTCTGTCTGATAAGATAATTCTTCTCACTAAGCAGTTTTTATGTTAGTGTTTTACTTGTTTTAAGGGTTTTGGTCCTAAATGATCTCAGTAAGATATTACAGCTTGTTGCTGAAATTTTATGACCTAAATTGAGTAAAACATGCTTGAAACTAGAATATCAACTGTTGCAAAGCTGTGTCATCAACACTCACAAGTATAACACTACTTTTTTAAAGTAATAATTTCTTATTTCAAGCATGTAAAAAAAAAAATCATGACTTTGACACAACTGTGTCTCATAATTAAAACAGATGACAGCCAAATGGACTTTGCTGTTTTATTTTAAATGAAACAATAGAAAATACGTACTCATATAGTAGTACAGTTGGCACAGTACAGTAAACTGACTATTCAAACATTTAACATGTGACATTTCAAACAATTTTGAACAGAAATAGTTCATGCACACTCAGATAAATTCCTCAAAATTACAATTAAAAAAATGTTGGCCGGGGGCCGGGCTGTATATATGCGCACTAATTGATTGAAAGAGCACGCACTTGGCGCGATGATGTCATGTTATGGATGGAAAAATCATTTTTAGACAATATGATTTGCCTGAGCGACTAGTAGACCCCGAGAGTAACAAGCGGTTGCCTTGTTGCCTTTCCATTAAGAACAATAAATTAGTTTTTAGTATAAGTTTGCTGGTTTCACGAAATGTAATGCTGAGCGCATATCATTATGTCAAGATAATGGCACTAGCATTTACTTAATTTAAGAATATTTTTCAACATATTGAGCAAAAAGGTCTCTTTTTTTTCTACCAAGAAAAGTGCACTTGTTATTAGTGAGAATATACTTTTTTTAAGGTATTTTTGGGTTCATTGAGGTTAGCTAATTTTACTTGTTTTGGAAAGTCTTGACAAGCCAAATGTTCTTGTTCTATTGGCAGATAATTTTGCTTAGTTCAAATAAAATAACCCTAATTTTTGTATTATTTTTTCTTGTTTTTGAACACTGACTTTTTGCAGTGTGGTTACTAAGTGTGAAGGAACGTTTGCTGCATATTTGGGATGCAGTCAAGGGAGGGGAGAGTTCCATATGCCTCTGGCCCAAAGAGGGACCCCCTTACTGAAAAAGCAGTCCTCAGACTCACAGATGCAGTTTGTGGGAACAGATGTACAAATGGACTCTTGAGTCCGGAGGGTGCGCCCACATTGCCGTGCACATTCGATGAGTAATGATCCCTCAGATGCTGCTTCCCCCTTTTTTTGCTCCTGCCACGCCCTCAATGTGGAGCGCTCATGTCTGCGCTGGAAAGTATGAATGTAAAGTTTGAGTCACGCTCTCCCTCGTGGGTCTCAGCAGGTCACTCCGCCACAAAGGAAACATGGCCGCCGTCGTGTAATTGTTGAAACGTGTCCAACTCTTTGCGTTCATGTGTGTCCTGCGTGTAGGGATGCTGTCCGAGCTGAGCCAGTGGTTCTGGCAGGAGCGGCTGTGGTTTCCGAAAGGCCTGGGTTGGGCCGACCTGGAGGATCGGGAAGGACGAGTGTACGCCAAAGCGGGGGACCTGTGGGTGGCCCTGCCCATTGCTCTTGTATTTCTGATCGTGCGTCAGATCTTTGAAAGGTCAGTTGATGTATCCCTTAATTCACACTGTTACCTTTTATTACTTGTTTCCTCTATTGTCTGTCCAAAATATATTATTTTTATTATTCTGTCAACCTCCGTGCTCCGCAGGAAATTACAAAGAGTGACTCATACTTTTTTTAACGAATGAGTTTGGTTTTGAACTTTCCAGTAATTATTTGAGCGTGAAAGTAATTCGTATTATGAACGATATAGCTGGGCTGGACGATTATGGCAAAAATAATACTCATCGATTATTTGGATTTAAATTCTAATCACAAATAATTACATGATTATTACATGAGTATTCATTGTACCACCAAAAGTCAACTTTAAATATAATTTAAAAAAAAGAAAATGGATATAAATTAGTTAGGTAGGTAGTAGTGTTGTAACGATACCAATATTGTGGTACTGGTACCGGTACTAACATTTTTTCGGTACTTTTCTAAATAAAGGGGACCACAAAAAAATGGCATTATTGGCTTTATTTTAACAAAAAATGTTAGGGTACATTAAACATATGTTTCTTATTGCAGTTAAGTCCTTAAATAAAATAGTGAACATACGAGACAATTTGTCTTTTAGTAGTAAGTAAGCAAACAAAGGCTCCTAATTAGTCTGCTGACATATGCAGTAACATATTGTATAATTTATCATTCTGTTATTTTGTCAACATTATTAAGGACAAGTGGTAGAAAATGAATTATTAATCTACTTGTTTATTTACTGTTAATATCTGCCTACTTTATCTTTTAACATGTTCTATCTACACTTCTGTTAAAATGTAATAATCACATTAGTTTTGGATGATACCACAAATTTTGGTATCAATCCGATACCAAGTAGTTACAGGATCATACATTGGTCATATTCCAAGTCCTCATGTGTCCAGGGACATATTTCCTGAGTTTATAAAACATAATATGAATTTAAAAAACCCGAAAGAAGATGTTGTGATGCCAAAAAATATCGACGTAATCATAGTAGTATCAACTAGATACGTGCCTGTACTTGGTATACAGTGGATGTCAGGTGTAGATCCACCAATGGCGTTTGTTTACATTTTGATGCCGGTGAGCTGCGGTGTGTAGTGAAGCATGTTTAGATATTCCTCGTCCTGCAGGGATGATACTTGTAAGAAACTTACTTTATTTGTCGCCATGGAGACCAGGATTAGTGATTTAGAAGTAGCTAAAACACTGCCGACGGCGGATGGACGTTGTTAGCTAGCTAGCTATGTCTTAAAGCATCTCTTCCTGTGGGCGTTTCAGTGTTATAACTTCACCTTTATCGTTAGTTTTTAAGCCAAAATGCGCCCGTCCTCCTTTTTCTGTCTCCACCCTGTGTCTGCTTGTAAGTACTCCGTGATTGTGTGCCGCCGAATATGCTTGTCTGGTCGTAAACCAGCAATGTCACAACGTGACTTCGACGCGGGCGCGGGGGGATGCGAGACCGGTACGTTTCAGAGGCGGTACAGTACCGAAAATTATTCATTAGTATCGCGGTACCATACTAATACCAGTATACCGTACAACCCTAGTAGGTCTTTATTGTCATCGCACAAGTACAATGAAACTTTGTTTTCAGCACAAACCCATTCAAGATTAGACAAACAAACAGTGTATGGGGTGACGGAACAGGAACGCTGATGGGTCGCCACAAGGCGCCCCGTAAAAGATGGGAAAAAGGTAAACGCTGGGGGAGGATGAGTAAAAAAAATACAATCTAGACTGGGCTCCTAAGGGGGCCCAGTCTGGAGTGGGAAAAAACCTCCATAGCAAAGCACATATACATATTACAACATCCATCTCGAGACTTGCAACAGAGGGGAGGGAGTGGGGGCTACAGTGGAAGGCTGCAGCTCTTCAGGTGCTGCCCAGCGTCCATCACCCCTAAGGGATTTGCATCAAGGGCGTTGGATGTGGGGTGGGGTATGTGTGTCCATCCTTCCATTTTCTACCGCTTATCCCTTTTGGGGTCGCGGGGGGCGCTGGGGCCTATCTCAGCTACAATCGGGCGGAAGGCGGGATACACCCTGGACAAGTCGCCACCTCATCTGTGGCGTATATTTTCTGGGGATGCATGTGTGTGTGTGTAAGCCTGCCGTGTGTCTCTGTTCCGCGGTCTTGGTGTCGTGCAGTCGCTAGTAATGAATAAACCACAAGTAAAATAATAATAGCAATAGCAATAACAATAACAATAGCGATACAAAAAACAATAACATTCAGTTTTTCCTTTTTAATTGTTTTTGATTAAGTTGTTAACATTTTACACTTATTTTACCACCATATAATGCGCGCTTTCTGTGTCAAATAAAACAATTTCAAATATTAATTGAATGCAAAAAGCCTCAAATTCTTTGGACAATTTTGACCAGTATTTTAGGTGAAAGCATAATAATTGTGTAAATGTATCAGTAAGTGTGTTGAGTAATTTTTTTTGAAACCTTTATTTTGTTAGCGCAGTCAGACCGGATGTGGCGCACCGCGCTGTTATTGTGAAGGGGGGAAGTGTGCTGTGCTTTTCTCAGCTTGATGAGTAAAGAGGCGACTCACTTGAAGCTGTTAAAAGACAAAAAGAGAGCGCCTTTCAAGTTGCGACCACTGTTTGTACATTGATGTTACATCGATGATGTCGTTCACCACAACACAAGCAGATGAGATGTGTTGTGGGTGTATGGATTGTTCTTGCTAGCTTTAGCTTCGGAGTACAGTCGTTGTTTCCAGAGACCGTCTTGACATTGTTTGGTTTAGGAAGGGGCGGTTTGTCGGGGATGAATGAGCGCTACTGGACACATTATTTTCCCAAACAAATGTTTCACTCATTCGCGCTTCATCTGTTTCACCGTCACACGCTCCAGAATTTGCATGCACGTTGCGCAGCCCATTAATTGTTTTAAAAAAATATATTATTATTATATTTACATAATCGTGAAAAGCCATAATCAAAATCAAAATTAAAAATGTAATTAATTGTCCAGCTCTTCTATATAGCAGGGTTCAACTTTCATTCAAATTGTAATTTACTTTCAGTAGTGCACTTTAATGAAAATGCTTACTTACAACAGTGTTTTTCAACCTTTTCTGAGCCAAGGCACATTTTTTTCATTGAAAGAATTCGGAGGTACACCACCAGCAGAAAACATTAAAAAATGAAACTCGGCAGCCGATATTGACAGTAAAAAGTCGTTCTCGCAATTGTTGGATATGAATTTAAACCGTAACCAAGCATGCATCACTATAGCTCTTGTCTCAAAGTAGGTGTACTGTCACGACCTGTCACATCACATCTTGACTTATTTTTAGGTTTTTGGTGTTTTCCTGTGTGTAGTGTTTTAGTTCTTGTCTTGCGCTCCTATTTTGTTGTTGATTGTCATGTCATGTACGGATGTACTTTGTGGACGCCGTCTGCTGCTCCACACGCTGTAAGTCTTTGCTGTCGTCCAGCATTCTGTTTTTGTTTACTTAGCAGCCAGTTCAGTTTTAGTTTTGTTTTGCATAGCCATCTCTAAGCTTCAATACCTTTTCTTAGCGGCACTTGCCTTTTGTTTATTTTTGGTTTAAGCATTAGATACCTTTTTACCTGCACACTGCCTCCCGCATATTGTGGTCATGACAAACCATGTCGGGATCACAAGTGATCAATTAGCTACCTGCTGCCACCTACTGATATGCCGAGCTCTCTACAGTACAGACACTCAACAATGGCACATTATTTGCAGATTATAATTACTGGTGTGCATAAAATATTTTATCCCAATTAGGTGAAATTACATAATGTCCCACGGCACACCAAACAATATCTCACGGTACACTAGTGTTCCGCGGCACAGTGGTTGAAAAACACTGACTTACAAAACTGTTCCTCTATTCCTCTACTAGGGTTTTACAGCTTCTCACTCCGCAACAAGGCTGGTGCATCTGGTGTAACGTATAAAAAATACTTATTGGACAGTTGTTTTCAACACAACAGGGTAGCTGTCCATGTTTGCACCTCAATCCCACTATTGAATGTGAAATACCCTTGCACAGCTGGGATTCAAACCACAGCCCAGTCTGTGTCAGTTCCTTTTAAACAGAATTCTGACAGTTAGAGATGTAACAGTAATAATGATAACCATGGTAAAACCCTCGATGAATTAAATTAAAATTATCAAAAACCTGCAGATTAAAAACCACACGTTGATAAAACGACATAGCATTAGCTTGCTAGCTAGCGTAAATGCTAACATGAAAACAAGAGACATTAACGTCTTTCCCCGTTAAGAAACGTCATACCCCAATCTAAACTTGTATAAACCCATTACTGTCTAAACGACTAAGATCCAGTATTCACATTGAACATAAATGCTGTGCTGTCTTCTTTTTCTTTTTCTTGTTTAATGGCGGGGTACTCAACGTTAAAGGTGCATTATCGCCGACTCGTGTGAACCAGAGTTCCCTCCCTTCTCCTCTCCTCACATACAGTACATACAAACATACCTTCACATACTAAATTCTATTCCATAAACCCATCTCTTCCAGAAACTTCACTAAAATGTTGTAAGTGCTGCTTAGTACCCCTTTCAGAGTAACCTCCTTCAGTCCACGTCTTCTAACTTCCTCTCTTAGTTTTCTTCTTTCATTACTGTATTTCCCACAATGAATGATTGCATGTTCCACTGACTAACTCATTGCAGCTGTCACATAATCCTGCTGGGTGTTTGTTGATAAGGTGCAATGTCTTATTCAGTCTGGTGTGTTCTAATCTAATGCGTGATATGATTCCTTCCTCTTTTGTGCTCCCCCTTACAGTTCTTCCCGCTTCGACTGTGTACTGAATTACATATACGTTTCTTGTTGTACTCATGTCCCAATGTAATTGCCATTCTTTCAAAAGATTTTGCCTCTTTTTTTTACTGAGAGGTACCTCTCTGTGCTGCTCTAGCGTTAGTGTCTCTTTTGCCTGCTGATCTGCCAATTCATTGCCCTTAATGCCTGTGTGAGCCGGAACCCATAGGAACCTTCAGTGGTATTCACCCTCTCGAGCCTGAATAATATTTTGATATATGTCATTAACTATATTTTGTCTGCTTTGCACCCTAAAATATTGAATAGAGCTTAACGCTGACCCTTTTTTAGCTGTGACTCTTCTACCCACTGTAGTGCTGCTGTGATTGCCAATAGCTCGACTGTAAACACTGCCAAACGGTTCCTTGTACTTTCTTTAACTCCAATCCGGAGCCTTGGTACTACAAAAGCAAAACCTGTACTTCCTGAGATTGGATCTTTCGATAAGTCCGCAAATATTGGAGTAAACAAACTACGTTTTGTATTCAAACGGTCTTCGACCAACGCTGCCACACTTCCACTCAGCCCCTGACCTTTGGACTTTTGCTGTGGCCATATACTGTATCCACCAAAGCCGCATGGAGCAACCAAGGAGGAGAAACTGTTAAAGGTCTTGTAGAACAAAGTGATCGATGTATACCCTTCAACAGGAAGTGACGTCACGTGACGTCACATAAACCGGACGTGAAGCACCCAAGTGATCACCCAATATGCATTTATAAAACAAAATTCTAAAAATGGATGGATGGATGGATGGATGACTGTGTACCATCAATATATGCCATGTTGTGTCCACAGGACAGTGGCAACGCCTCTGGCCTCTCTGCTGGGAGTGAAAGAAACGGAGCGGCTGCGGGCGCCTCCCAACCCCACGCTGGAGTCCTACTACTGTACTGTGACCAAAAACCCCACACAGGTAAATGTCTGAACCTTGATTGATTGATTGAAACGTGTATTAGTAGATTGCACAGTACAGTACATGTTCCGTACAATTGACCACTAAATGGTAACACCCGAATAAGTTTTTCAACTTGTTTAAGTCGGGGTCCACGTTAATCAATTCATGGTACAAATTAGGGATGTCCCGATCCGATATTTGGATCGGATCGGCTGCCGATATTTGCCAAAAATTGCGTATCGGCAAGGCATGGGAAAATGCCGATCCAGATCCAGTTTAAAAAAAAAACTCCGGTCCGTGTTTTCCAACGCACCTATTTAAATAATACATTCCACTTTTCTGCTGCTCCGTAATTTCCGTTCCGCATTTTCCAGCACACCTTCAACACATCCACAATTCTCACGCAGTTGCTTTTAGCTGCTGGCATTACACGACAGGCTCTTCTCACTCTTTCCTGTGTCTCCCTCTCACAGACAGCGAGCGCACCTTCTTACACACGTCACATACTGTCACGTCATACGTCACATACGTATACGTCCTCTCCCAGCAGAGAGCGAGGTAGCGGCATGGCTAACGTTAGCTGTGATGCTAGCGCAGCCGCTAAGGTGTGCGCCTGCTCAAGCGTCCTCTGCGCACGGCAAATCTATGCCACGCACAAAATCAAATAAAAAAATAAGCGCATAACAATTTTCGACACACGGACACGACAGAGACAACAGTTTTCGTCATCATTGTTCAAATATTGTGACGTCTGTCGAGACGCTTATCTCCATTCGGTGCCACACGTCCAGACTCCACACCATCAAAATGGCAAAAATTTCCACATCAACACCGTATGAAAAAATTAGTGATTTTTTTAGCTGTGATTTCCTTCTCTGCATGAAAGTTTAAAAGTAGCATATATTAATGCAGTATGAAGAAGAATGTTTTAATGTAGACATGCAAGCCTTGAAAGAACATTTTGAAAATCAAGACTACATTTCCTGCAAATGGGTGCATTTCTACCCTATATTTTAACTTTAGATTTATTCTCATATCAAACTCTTTTGGCTGTCTTTTTGACACTTACATCAGGCGCCCCCCTCCACACCCTGGATTATAAATAATGTAAATAATTCAATGTGATTATCTTGTGTGATGACTGTATTATGATGATAGTATATATCTGGTAGTATATATCTGTATCATGAATCAATTTAAGTGGACCCCGTCTTAAACAAGTTGAAAAACTTATTCGGGTGTTACCATTTAGTGGTCAATTGTACGGAATATGTACTTCACTGTGCAACCTACTAATAAAAGTCTCAATCAATCAATCAAAACACATAGAATCATCATACTGCTGTGATTATATGCATCAAGTGTTCATTCAAGGCTAAGGCAAAATATCGAGATATATATTGTGTATCGCAATATGGCCTTAAAATATCGCAATATTAAAAAAAGGCCCTATCGCCCAGCCCTAGTTCAATGATGCCATTTCTGTTTGTCATGTATAATTTTGTCTATTTTGTGTTTATCCTTGAATAAACAGGTCAGTTTCTTGTTACCAACCATTGTGTATTATTCAAACTCCCCTAATTCAGCTGGCTAGTTGTTATCAAGAGTACTAAAACCCTTTTCAACATGATTCTGACAACTATGTAGGCTAAATAACTTTAAACTTTAATACATGCTCGGATAGGCCAGTATCGGTCAGTATCGGTATCGGTCAGTATCGGTATCGGATCGGAAATGCAAAAACAATATCGGTATCGGATCGGAAGTGCAAAAACCTGGATCGGGACATCCCTAGTACAAATATATACTATCAGCATAATACAGTCATCACACAAGTTAATCATCAGAGTCTATAAATTGAATTATTTACAATAAACCTATGCAGTGTGAGCACGTGTGCACAACACAACACGCGTAATGAGGACTGCAGCTATGAAATATTTTGGTAATCCATTTATTTATTTGTTTGATTAATCAAGTAGTTCAATAAAACACAGTTTGCGTTCAGATAAAACTGTTGAAATAAACAAGGATATTTCTGATGACCCTTTTTTATATAGATGCACAGCACAATAAATTGCACTTATAACATGAGAGCATCACTATGTATCACTTATACCATATTTTCAGACTTTAAGGCGCACTTAAACCTTTCTTTTTTTTTTTAAATTCGATAGTGCGCCTTATAACCAGGTGCGTGTAATGTACGTATTAGTTCTGGTTGTGCTCACTGACCTCGAAGCCATTTTATTTGGTACATGGTGTACAAACCCCGTTTCCATATGAGTTGGGAAATTGTGTTAGATGTAAATATAAACGTAATACAATGATTTGCAAATCCTTTTCACAAAGACAAGATATTTGATGTTCAAACTCATAAACTTTATTTTTTTTTGCAAATAATAATTAACTTAGAATTTCATGGCTGCAACACCTGCCAAAGTAGTTGGGAAAGGGCATGTTCACCACTGTGTTACATCACCTTTCCTTTTAACAACACTCAGTAAACGTTTGGGAACTGAGGAGACACATTTTTTAAGCTTCTCAGGTGGAATTCTTTCCCATTCTTGCTTGATGTACAGCTTAAGTTGTTCAACAGTCCGGGGGTCTCTGTTGTGGTATTTTAGGCTACATAATGCACCACACATTTTCAATGGGAGACAGGTCTGGACTACAGGCAGGCCAGTCTAGTACCCGCACTCTTTTACTATGAAGCTACGTTGATGTAACACGTGGCTTGGCATTGTCTTGCTGAAATAAGCAGGGGCGTCCATGGTAACGTTGCTTGGATGGCAACATATGTTGCTCCAAAACCTGTATGTACCTTTCAGCATTAATGGCGCCTTCACAGATGTGTAAGTTACCCATGTTAGGGGCGGCATGGCGTAGTGGGTAGAGCAACCGTGCCAGAAACCTGTTGGTTGCAGGTTCGCTCCCCGCCTCTTACCATCCAAAAATCGCTGCCGTTGTGTCCTTGGGCGGGACACTTCACCCTTTGCCCCCGGTGCCACTCACACCGGTGAATTGAATGAAGAATGATAGGTGGTGGTCGGAGGGGCCGTTGGCGCAAAATTGCAGCCACGCTTCCGTCAGTCTACCCCAGGGCAGCTGTGGCTATGAAAGTAGCTTACCACCACCAGGTGTGAATAAATGATGGGTTCTACATGTAAAGCGACTTTGGGTACTTAGAAAAGCGCTATATAAATCCCAGGTATTATTATTATTATTATGTCTTGGGCACTAATACACCCCCATACCATCACAGATGCTGGCTTTTCAACTTTGCGCCTATAACAATCCGGATGGTTATTTTCCTCTTTGGTCCGGAGGACACGACGTCCACAGTTTCCAAAAACAATTTGAAATGTGGACTTGTCAGACCACAGAACACTTTTCCACTTTGCATAAGTCCATCTTAGATGAGCTCAGGCCCAGCGAGGCCAACGGCTTTTCTGGGTGTTGTTGATAAACGGTTTCCGCCTTGCATAGGAGAGTTTTAACTTGCACTTACAGATGTAGCGACCAACTGTAGTTACTGACAGTGGGTTTCTGAAGTGTTCCTGAGCCCATGTGGTGATATCCTTTACACGCTGATGTCGCTTGTTGATACAGTACAGCCTGAGGGATCGAAGGTCACGGGCTTAGCTGCTTACGTGCAGTGATTTCTCCAGATTCTCTGAACCCTTTGATGATATTACGGACCGTAGATGGTCCATCCATCCATCCATTTTCTACCGCTTTTCCCTTTTGGGGTCGCGGGAGGTTGCTGGAGCCTATCTCAGCTGCATTTGGGCGGAAGACGGGGTACACCCTGGACAAGTCGCCACCTCATCGCAGACCGTAGATGGTGAAATCCCTAAATTCCTTGCAAAAGCTGGTTGATAAAGGTTTTTCTTAAACTGTTCAACAATTTGCTCACGCATTTGTTGACAAAGTGGTGACCCTCGCCCCATCCTTGTTTGTGAATGACTGAGCATTTCATTGAATCTACTTTTATACCTAATCATGGCACCCACCTGTTCCCAATTTGCCTGTTCACCTGTGGGATGTTCCAAATAAGTGTTTGATGAGCATTCCTCAACTTTATCAGTGTTTATTGCCACCTTTCCTAACTTCTTTGTCACGTGTTGCTGGCATCAAATTCTAAAGTTAATGATTATTTGCACACACAAAAATGTTTGAGTTTGAACATCAAATATGTTGTCTTTGTAGCATATTCAACTGAATATGGGTTGAAAATGATTTGCAAATCATTGTATTCCGTTTATAGTTACATCTAACACAATTTCCCAACTCATATGGAAACGGGGTTTGTATTAAGTGTGACCAGTAGATGGAAGTCACACGTAAGAAACACGCGTAGACTGCAGGTTGACGCCTGTTCAATAAATGACGCTAGCAAGTACCCATAAGCAAACATCACGAAAACTTTGAGGTTTCGCTGAGAATAAAGAACATTACACACGGCGCTCAAAAATCTGTCAAAAAGTTTTAGTACAATTTTGGAAAGCTACGAAGCCGCACCACTTGATTGAACGCGGAGCATTATGGCTAGCGTAGTTAGACGTACTGTGCTTCAACATATTGTTATGGTGTGTGTATAAGGACAATAAAATGGTACCTATTAGGGGATATTATTTGGTTGTTTTCTTACGCAATATTATGCAAAATCAACTTTTCTTACCTATTGGTACCTGCTGATGAGTATTTGGGATCTGCATACGTCCCGAAAATGTGCGCGTCTGCCATTGTAGTCAACGCTGTAGTCAATAAGCTCCTTCTTTTTCTCTATCCTCTTGTTGTGGGGTATCATCCTCCGCTGATATCTGTCAGTAGACTCGCTGTGGAAGCGCTACAAACTACCGGTACAACAAAGATGACGGGGAGAAGACGTTGTCGAAGTGGAGGCACATAAATAAAAGATCCGCCCACAAAACGGCGCATCCTAAAGAGACGGTCAGACAGCGACTTGAAGATGGTCTGTAAAACATAATCTATGCAACATTTTGACCAAAGAACCACCATTACATGTTATGTAGACCACAAGAAAGTGTTTTAAATGTATAAAACAAATCATAATAGGACCACTTTGGTGCGCCTTTTAAAACAATTTAAAAAATAGACCTAAATAGACCCGCTCTTTGGCAGTTTGCCTTATAATCCGGTGCACCCTATGGTCCAAAAAATATGATATTTGAAAATTACAAAAAGTAAAAAAAAAACACACTGTTTTGTGTGCATTGCTATTGACCTATACCTATACTGTACAAACACTCAATTTGCGTGTACTCTATTCAACCTTTCCCATGTGAGACATTAGCATATTGCAAACACACAAAAAGGTACACTAGAACTAGGAAATAAAAAATAAAAAAAACCTAATTAAACAAAGAGGCTCTCTGATAAAGTATGATTAAAAAATATATATTTTGAACATTTTTATGTTTTTTTAATTTGACACACTAATATTTGTTGAATAATAATAACACATTCTGAAAACTTAATACAGTCGTGCCCGTCTTTTTGCGGCTAATTGGTTACAGGCCTGAACAGAGAAAGCGCATTTCTGAGAAGTAGGATTATAATTGATAAATCAAAAATGTTTATAATTATAGCATTAATAAAACTGTTTACGACCTTCTATTAACATTTTCAAACATAATTACAGCCTTCCAAACATGCAATAACAGCCTTTACTCCCATTCCAACCAATACAGTAGCCTAGAGTGTGTTCCACTGTAGATTACAGGATCCATCAAGCGTCATTGCTATGGTTGTCACCCGGCCACTACAACACGACAAGTTTGAACTGGGCTTCCGTGTGCTGAAACCACGGGCACGTGTTTGTCTGTCACACCTTGACAGTCGCAGCTCCAACCATTGGCCGTGTTGTTGGCATTTTGTGTCCTGCGTTGTCGTTCTTTATCACTCTCAAGGCTCACCAACGTTGTGTGGAGCTGTGTTATTGATGCCTGAATCGTAACTTTACTTTTACTTGTAACAATTAATTACTTTTAGGTACGTTACAACGCTGTTAGAGGTACGTTTGATGTGGTTGTATGTCAACAAGACAGCGTCAGAAGCACATCAAGTTTTCTTTTTGCTAATAAACACACTAAAATGAAATTTGTATTAAATAGAAGGAGGCAACAACACACGCACACACACATTACTTTTTCAAAGGGAATAATCAACAAACAAATCAGTGACCGAAGTGACAAGCTCGCGATCCAACAATACCCCGTTTGTGGACAAGGAGACTACAGCTGTCGAAGCACATTCCATCTCTTTATTAACACAATCCAGTGAAAAGATTCAACAGAGCTGCCATTACTGCCCGCCAACTGCAAGTCTGAGCTAACAAGCCCAGCTGAGCTAATGCTGCTCAGTCTGGGCGCTGACGTCACACGTCACTTAGCAACCGCCTTTTAAAGTCACATGCACACGCTCTGCTCTCATGAAATATCTCACCTGCATGTTTGAAGTTTTTTTTAATTCACACATTTATTACTTCCCCTTGTAATTATTACATGCATTAAAGAGTAATTCTGTTATTAATTATATTACTTTTTTGGCAAAATAACAACTGTAACAATTTTTTTTTTTAAAGTAATTTTCCAAACACTTCTAATAGAAGTCTTCTTGGCATTTAGTGTTGCGCTGCTGTTGGTTTTTTACTTCGCTTGTGTCAAAGGCTCACCAATGTGGAGATGTGTTATTGATAAGGCCGAAGTTAAAGATGATGCGCACCAAAAAGTTGATTGATTGAGGATACATTAGCGCCAAGATTAGCAGCTGTGTCGTTGGTAGAAGCTTTCACCCTTCACCTGTAAATGGAACTCCCGGTTAATACTGTGATTTAAAAAAAATAAGAAAAATACTGCACTGTGATTTAGGTGAGACATAAATAAGACATACTGCATTTTAACATTTAACTTAGGTCAAAAGTAGAATATGCTTTAAATGGCAACGGACGGCTGTAAATACATATTATATTGAACACATTCACATTTGAAAAGGTATTATTAAAAGAGTTGTGTTTGATTTTTGGACAAACAACTGGGTAGTATTAACATACGTTTGTACAAACAGTACTGTATTGTCCGAACTTTTGAGCGCACATATAAGCCGCACCCATTAAATATGTTTTCATGTATTAGCCGCACAGGACTATAAGCCGCAGACACATATATTGTGAAATTAGTTATTTACAAAGAGATATTTTGTAAATGTTTATTTATGGACCTTAATTGTTTCCAATTGGTGTCTGTAGCACGACAGTAAAACGGATGATTAAACAAAACAGAAGTCATCGTCATGGACCCACTAGATGCGGAAGCTCGCTGTCCAATCAGCTAAACAGACTCGATAACTCCACGGTGACGTCTTTGTGAATTTACTGAGTATTTAGTAAAACTGGAACTATACAAACAGAATGCCATTGTAAGTTAATAATACTAACACAGACACTTAAACGTTTTAGCATACGAGCTAATGCTCATTACATTACGATAGAACGTACAAATATGCATGAAAACACTCCTACAGACATAACACTTGGGACGATATAGTAAGTGAGAATTGTTTTAGTTATATTGTAAAACTTAAAAACATTGTTTGGAGTGATGAATGAAGAAATGCTAAGGACGCTTATTTCTGGTTTACGGCATTGTGGGGGGCGTGGCCTGCGGACCTGCAGCGAAGCGGGGGGTGTCAGGACCGGCTTCGAGATTAGTGACGGGTGCGTAGATGACACAGCTGTGAGTGTTTGTCTGATCACCTGTTGCTCTGTTAAAAGCAGCAGTCGGGAAGGAGAGGGGGTGGTTGATGGTGGAGAACGAGCGAGAGCGAGAGAAACTTTAAAGGGGAACATTATCACCAGACCTATGTAAGCGTCAATATATACCTTGATGTTGCAGAAAAAAGACCATATATTTTTTTAACCGATGTCCGAACTCTAAACGGGTGAATTTTGGCGAATTAAACGCCTTTCTATTATTCACTCTCGGAGCGATGATGTCACAACGTGACGTCACATCGGGAAGCAATCCGCCATTTTCTCAAACACATTACAAACACAGAGTCAAATTAGCTCTGTTATTTTCCGTTTTTTCGACTGTTTTCCGTACCTTGGAGACATCATGCCTCGTCGGTGTGTTGTCGGAGGGTGTAACAACACAAACAGGGACGGATTCAAGTTGCACCAGTGGCCCAAAGATGAGAAAGTGGCAAGAAATTGGAAGTTTGTTCCGCACACTTTACCGACGAAAGCTATGCTACGACAGAGATGGACCCTAGCTTCCCTGGCCTGCTGACATCAACTCCAAAACTGGACAGATCAGCTTTCAGGAAAAGAGAGCAGATGAGGGTATGTCTACAGAATATATTAATTGATGACAACTGGGCTGTCTGCACTCTCAAAGTGCATGTTGTTGCCAATTGTATTTCATATGCTGTAAACCTAGTTCATAGTTGTTAGTTTCCTCTAATGCCAAACAAACACATACCAATCGTTGGTTAGAAGGCGATCGCCGAATTCGTCCTCGCTTTCTCCCGTGTCGCTGGCTGTCGTGTCGTTTTCGTCGGTTTCGCTTGCATACGGTTCAAACCGATATGGCTCAATAGCTTCAGTTTCTTCTTCAATTTCGTTTTCGCTCCCTGCCTCCACACTACAACCATCCGTTTCAATACATGCGTAATCTGTTGAATCGCTTAAGCCGTTGAAATACGAGTCTGAATCCGAGCTAATGTCGCTATTCCTTGCTGTTCTATCCGCCATGTTTGTTTGTGTTGGCTTCACTATGTGACGTCACAGGAAAATGGACGGGTGTATATAACGATGGTTAAAATCAGGCACTTTGAAGCTTTTTTTAGGGATATTGCGTGATGGGTAAAATTTTGAAAAAAACGTCGAAAAATAAAATAAGCCACTGGGAACTGATTTTTAATGGTTTTTACTCTTCTGAAATTGTGATAATGTTCCCCTTTAACATGGCTGAAAAGCACAAGAAGGACAACTTATTGCAAAATAAATCATTGTTCACAAAGATGAACACGGCTGTCATGACCGTCATTGGTGGTCCAGAGAACCCGGAGGAGCAAGACCTCCACAGGCATTAAAACAGGAAGTAGATTTTCAACCCGCAATACCTCCAGTGAGCGAACTTGTCCAAAAGACAAACCATTTCGGTCGTCTGCCTGGGATAAATGCAAACTATTGAACACAAAACATTATAGGCATTAGCGAAAACAAATTCATAAATTAGCCGCTCCGCTTTATAAGCCGCAGGGTTCAAAATCTAAGGAAAAAAGTGGCGGCTTACAGTCCGGAATTTACGATAGATGCTAACATGTCCTCACATGCGTTTGAATGAAACATTTGTGATGCAAGTTGGGGTTAGCTACCAAAATAGACTTTTACTATGTTTCTGCTCGTTTGCTGTTTAAATATGCAGGATGCTTTCTGCTAACGTGCTGCATCATCGGTGCACTGGTATTGTGGAATGCCAGCTGTGTTGGACAGCGCAAATATTTCACCTCGTTTTTGTCTTCTGTAGTTTGAAATGATTACAAAACATTTGACAGGTTCTCTTTGTGTTCTTTGGGTCCCTTGCTCTCTTTCCTTTGGCCGTGTTTTTTTTTTTCTCTCACTTTTTGCCTGTTTGCCGCCACACGCTCACACAGGCCACGCACCACCGCTCTCATGTGTGCTCTCAGTGCGGCCTGGTATTTATTATTATTTATTAGTTACAGCAATAAAATGCGATTACATTTTTTTCCCTATCGGAAATAATCGATGAAGCGCTGCAGCCATACGCGTGATAACGGTCAGTGTTGCATCATTGCAGGTTTCAGTGGTGAACCTTTGCAAGCAGACAGGCTGCTCGGAAAGACAAGTGCAGCGATGGTTTAGAAGACGGAGGAATCAGGACAGGCCCAGCTTGCTGAAGAAGTTTCGAGAGGCCAGGTAAACACACACGCACTCACACACGTTCATAGACATACAACATGTGGCATGTTACCACAACGCAACAGTGGCGCTTGAAACAGCTGCCATTCATGTGTCACTCCTGATACTGTATGAGCACATTTCTGTAGGCAAAAGAAGACCTCTATTTTTAGCCTGCACATGCTACAGTGCATCTCTGCCTTTTGCCCCAACTCTTCACACACACACACACACACACACACACACACACACACACACACATTCTTGTATTTGTTACCTTCTTGAGACCTCTGAAAAATGCGTGCCACTTTAGGACCACCCTTTCTAGGTATATAAAGATTTGTATTTACAACATTAATAACATAGACATACTATGCAAATATAAAAAAACTTATTGTGAAAAATGAGTTGGAATTTCATAAGAAAAAGGTCACAATTTCACAAGAAAAACGTATAATTTGTGCAATATTATGATAAAAGTCGTAATTTTACTCAATAACAATCACAATTTTACAAGAAAAGCTTAGCATTTTGGCAATTTTATGAAAAGAGTCGTAAATTTACTCGACAAAAGTCACAATTTTATAAGAAAACTTTACAATTTTGGCAATATTATAATAATAATCAAAATTTTACTTGGCAAAATTATGACAAAAGTCATTGTTTTACAAAAAAAAATTCACTGTTTTACAAGAACAACAAAACAATTGGCAATATTGTGATAAAAGTCAGAATTTTATGAGACAAGTGTCACCATTTTGCATTAAAAGTAATAATTTTACTTTAAAAAGTTATAATTTTACGAGAAAATATTGCAATATTACGGAAACAGAAAGAAGATGAGAAATTGTTCCCAATTTTATAAGAAAAAAGTCGACACATTGTGAGAAAAACACTGGTTTTAGTTAGTTAATTTATTTATTTATTTTTGTTTGTAATTTGTTTTTAATCATTATTTACTTGAAGTTGTTACAGTATGTCTCTGTATACATATTTATTTTTTATTTTTTTATTTTGGCCGAAGTCGCGCATTTCAATTTCTTACACACACTTGTTATTATATATGTTGGCCAGAGGGGGAGCACTTCAAAGTTTTACACACACTTGTTATTTCATATGTTGACCAGAGGTGGAGCACTTTTAAAACCGACACAGTCAATTTGAAAAATCCTTCCTTTTTGGGACCACCCTAATTTTGATAGATTTCACCACCAGGGGTGCAAATGAAACATTCTCTAATAGATGCAATGGTTTTCCGTATTGGGACCATGATTTATGTCCTAACTTGTTCACCGCTCCTCATATGGAAGGTACTTTTCCTTGTTGATGTTTCAAGAAGGGTAGAAATACAAGAACACACACACACACACATACACTGATAACTCAATCACCATTGTTGCTTGTTTTTGTGTGTGATCATTTATGGAAACCAAGCCGCAGTAAAACTAACAACTTGATCCTCTGATAAGCTTGATAAGAAAAGTAATCATTCTCAGCTCTGCTCACTCACTTGCAAAGCTGAAGTAATTATGGCTACATTGTCACAAAAAATAAGTGCTGTGGGAATTACTTCAGAGAATTATAATAATACAATTGTAATTGCTAGAACAAAGCTGCAGTTTCATGACAATAAATCATTTTGTGAGAATAACCTTTGGATGTTCCAAAACTTATATTTTACAGGAATTAATTGTAATATTACTAGTAAATAAAGTATATCAGGAGAATTTTGTAACTCAAAAAATACTCTGTAATACTACTATTAATTAGATAGGGATGTTTTATATATATATATATATATATATATATATATATATATATATATATATATATAGAGAGGGACAAGCGGTAGAAAATGAATGAATGGATGGAATATTACAAAAATATACAAGATTAAAATCTAACTTTAGCAAGAAAATATTTTTAGATTACCAGCTAAAAAAATCTGAATTTATACAAAACTATATGGGTATGAATGAAATCAGAGGATTATTAGAAAAAAAAGTTTGAATATTTAAGAACCAAAATAACATTTTATTTTATATTAACTTGTAGTTTCAATTCTAAACATTCTATATTACATTATTAAAGATGTAAAATTGTCCGAAATACAGTATGTTTTTTACGATTAAAAGGTATTATTTATTTTTTATTATTTTACTAGGAAAAAAATATGTATTTTTATGACAGCAATCCTAATATTACAATAATAACATTGTGATAAGAAAAACATTGTAATCTGAAGATTAAAAGTTGTAGTTTTACAAAAAATAAAAGTATAATTGTATTTTGTATTAAGACACACTTTTTACGTAAACAGAATTGCAATATTACATGAATAAAGTATAGGAATATGAAAATATTTTTAGGAATATGAATGCTTCCAAATAAAAAAAAATTATATCAGGAGAATTTTGTTATGACTAAAAAAAGTTGTGTAATACTACTATTAATAGATTGCAATGAACATTTTCAATTTGATGTCAATTAAAGAATAATATTATGAAAAGCCAAATTTAATATACAAGAACAAAGTCTTATGTTTGCAAAAAAAACATGTTTTAAATACCAGTTAAAACTCCTGAATTTTTTTGAGAATAAATGAGTGTGAATGGAACCATAGGGTTATCAGAAAAACAAGTTTAAAATATTACAAATTAAAAAGATGTAATAATAAAGAACCAAATCAAAATTTTGTTTCATATTAATTTTGATTGTAATGCAAATAGAGATGTCCGATAATGGCTTTTTTGCCGATATCCGATATTCCGATATTGTCCAACTCTTAATTACCGATTCCGATATCAACCGATACCGATATATACAGTCGTGGAATTAACACATTATTATGCCTCATTTTGTTGTGATGCCCCGCTGGATGCATTAAACAATGTAACAAGGTTTTCCAAAATAAATCAACTCAAGTTATGGAAAAAAATGCCAACATGGCACTGCCATATTTATTATTGAAGTCACAAAGTGCATTCTTTTTTTTAACATGCCTCAAAACAGCAGCTTGGAATTTGGGACATGCTCTCCCTGAGAGAGCATGAGGAGGTTGAGGTGCGCGGGGTTGAGGTGGGGGGAGGGTAGCGGGGGTGTATATTGTAGCGTCCCGGAAGAGTTAGTGCTGCAATGGGTTCTGGTTATTTGTTCTGTTGTGTTTATGTTGTGTTACGGTGCGGATGTTCTCCCGAAATGTGTTTGTCATTCTTGTTTGGTGTGGGTTCACAGTGTGGCGCATATTTGTAACAGTGTTAAAGTTGTTTATACGGCCACCCTCAGTGTGACCTGTATGGCTGTTGACCAAGTATGGATTGCATTCACTTGTGTGTGTGAATAGCCGTAGATATTATGTGACTGGGCCGGCACGCAAAGGCAGTGCCTTTAAGGTTTATTGGCGCTCTGTACTTCTCCCTACGTCCGTGTACACAGCGGCGTTTTAAAAAGTCATACATTTTACTTTTTGAAACCGATACCGATAATTTTGAAACCGATAATTTCCGATATTACATTTTAAAGCATTTATCGGCCGATAATATCGGCAGTCCGATATTATCGGACATCTCTAAATGCAAATAATGTTATTATTCTACAATATTAAAGTTGTAAGATTATCACAAAAATATTTTTATCACGAGTACAAAATAGTAATTTCTAATATTTAGTTTAAAAAATGCTATAATAAAAAAAAAAAAAATGTTAATATTACTAGAATAACATTGTAATATGAAGAATAAAAACTTGTAATTTGACAAAAAAAATGTGTAATTTTATTTTATATTAAGTCATAATTTTTACATTAAAAAATTACAATATTACATGAAGAAAATTGTACAGGTAAAAACACTATGAGAATTAAGATGAAATTTTACTAGGATAACATAATACATTTGACTAAAATTTTACTTTTATCATAATAGGTTTGACAGTAATATTACTTGGAAAAAGTCAGAATTTAATCAAAAATACATTTGTAATATTATGAGAACAAGATTGTAAGATTATCAAAAAAGTCCTAATTTTAATTTAACAGGACCAGATGTTTTTACAAAGATTAGTCAACACATGTGGCTGTAATTATCAATATTGTTCGGATTGTTGTGATGAATGGTCCCTTTAATCTGCCAGTAAGATTTGTGTGTTTCAGTGCGTATTATGTATATGTGTGTGTGTGTGTGTGTGTGTGTGTGTGTGTGCGTGCATGTGACTGCATGCTTGTCTCGCTGTCTGTGTCATTAGCTCGGGGTGTTACAACGTCTCTGAATCGAGTGGTTGTGTGACAGCGGCACACACTATGCAGCATTTTGTCCGCCTTATTACTGTCTTCACGGCCAATGCCCCTCACACGTTCCTCTTTGGACTGTTGTCCCCTTCGGCTGCACCTGTACTGGATGTTGAAACGGGGGGGACAGTCCCCCTTGTCTACCATCCCTGTGTCCTGGTTTGACATCCTACTTTTTCACATTCTTTTGTGTTGTGACTGGAGCAGGAATTTGCGTGGGCATCCATTGTGTGTGCTTGTGAATGCATCTGTTGTCTCTCCCATTGACCGAGCAGAACGTGTGTGCGTGCGTGTGTGTGTGTGCGTGTGTGTGTGTTCTCTTGCAGTTGGAGATTTACCTTTTACCTTCTTGCTTTCATTGCTGGCCTGGCCGCCCTCATCGACGTGAGTCCCCCCACCTTAACTTTTCAATGTCCTAATACGCATTTACTGTACGTCTTCATCTTGACTGTCCATGGACTGTCCTTATTTCATCTCCTAGAAACCATGGCTGTATGACCTGAAGGAAATGTGGCAAGGCTTTCCTGTGCTGGTATGTACATGCAAATACAGTTTTTTAATGTTCATAATGTGACAATCTGTCACTTAATTTCTGTTTGATCTTCCTTGTTTTGTATTTACTTCCCATCAGTGCTTTTATTTTGGTTCCATCTCCTGCTTGTCCCGCTGAGCGCTGTGTTTTTTTCCCTCACCTGCTGTTGATTGGCAGCCGGTCCACACCTGATGCCAGTCAGCATGTTTCGCGCGCTCCTCAGTGCTTGAGGATTGATTTATGTTTGTAGAACCTACATGCACGACTGCTTCCTTCTGTTTAATGATATTAAAATCCTCTTACCTGATCGCCGTTCTCCTGGTTCCTGCATCTTGGGGTCACTACAACTGCGGCCATGCGACTTCGCAACATATCATTTGATATATTTTCTTTAGTAATCAAGGGTCAGGCAAAAGTCAAAGAAATTATGTAAATTAAATTACTGTATTTTACGGACTATAGAGCGCACCGGTATATAAGCCACACCCACAAAATTTGAGGTGGAACATTTTTTCACATATATTATTCGCACCAGACTAGAAGCCGCAGATGTATATATGTTGTGAAATGAGTTATTTACAGAGAAATAATAATTTTGTAATCGTTTATTTACATACCTTAATTGTTTCCAAAGGGTGTCTGTGACAAGGCAGTAAAACGGATGATCAAACAAAAGAGAAGTCATCGTCAGGGACCCACGAGCTGCGGAAGCTAGCTCTCCAATTAGCTTAACAGACTCCATAACGCAGTGACGTTTTTGTGAATTTACTACAGAAATTGTAAAAATCTAACAATACAAAAAGAATGCCTTTGTAAGTTAATAATACTAACACAGACACTTGTATACGTGTTAGCATATTAGCTAATGGGAACAACGCTAGCGTCATTACATTACGATAGCATGTACACATATACATGAAAACACTACGACAGACATCACACATGGGACAGTTTA
>NC_084568.2:14930000-15000000 GCF_033978685.3 Nerophis lumbriciformis
GAAGTCTGAGGTCTAAGGGAAGAAAAAAAATGTGTTCCGTCTTCCCTGCATAATCTGTTGTGGCATCTGGCACGATGGTGATGTGTGTGGACATTGGACTGCTGTTGCACGTGTCTGTGTGTGTGTGTGTGTGTGTGTGTGTGTGTGTGTGTGTGTGTGTGTGTGTGTGTGTGTGTGTGTGTGTGTGTGTGTGTGTGTGTGTGCATGGGTTTGGACTTTGCTTGCCCTGGGTCAGCTGAGAACCGTGGCAAAAAGAGGCCCACTGTGTTCCTTCAGCACCAAGTTCCACCCTCTTAAGCAGGTTTTAGAAACGGGATTCCCGACCAAATTCTGCAATTTCACTTGCCGTAGATTCCAGACTATAAGCCGCTACTTTATTCCTACACTCTAAACCCTGCGGCTGATTCCTGGATTTTTCTTCGCTGGCCATAATGCAAGTAGTTTTCATAAAACACATGCCAAAGACACTGAAATGGTGTGTTATTGTTTGTGCTATGGCTTACCAAAACCGTCCCATGTGTGATGTCTGCAGGAGTGTGTTCATGCATATTTCTACATGCTATCATAATGTAATGAAGCTAACGTCGTTAGCATTAGCTAATTTGCTAACACATTTACGAGTGTCTGTGTTAGTAGTATTAACTTACAATGGTATTCTATTTGCATTGTTTCAATTTCACAAATTCCTCAGTAAATTCACCAAAACGTCACCGTGGAGTTATTGAGTCTGTTTAGCTGATTGGCGAGCTAGCTTCCGCAGCTAGTGGGTCCATGACGATGACTTCTGTTTTGTTTGATCAGCCGTTTTACAGCCGTGTTACAGACAATGTTTGGAAACAATTACGGTATGTAAATAAACATGAACAAAATTTTAAAAATAACTAATTTAGCAACATACATATCTGCAACTTCTGGTCTGATGCGGCTAATATATGGAAGCTAAAAATTTGGTGTGGTGTGGCTTGTATAGCAGTGCACTCTGGAGTCTGTAATGTTTAATTTACCCACTGCAATCTATTTATGGTGGTGGGTTGCAAAGAGGGCCATCGTTGTCTAATTTGCACAATTGGACATGGCACATGCATTACATTAAAAAAAAAAAAAATATATATATATATATATATATATATATAAATATACTTACCGTATTTTTCTGGACTATAGAGCTAAATTTCAGAAGAAATTTTCTCCATATAAAAGTTGCACCGGACTATAAGCCGCAGATATATATGTTGTGAAATGAGTTATTTACAAAGAGATATTTTGTAAATGTTTATTTATAGACCTTAATTGTTTCCAATTGGTGTTTGGTACCGGTACCAAAATATTGGTATCGGGACAACACTAGTATATATACAGGCAGAACAATGTTGGTACAATAGAATAAGACATGGCAGACATGATGGTTTGTGTGAGAGAGTCAAACCTGGGCTATGGCTCAGTCAAGGAAAGGAAACACTCAATTTAATAAGCGCGACTTTAAAACCCTTAGGACTTCAAGGAGCAGATTGTCCACCACGTTGCAACCATCCTCCTCATCAGCTTCTCATGGTGCGTCAACTACATCCGTGCTGGAACCCTCATCATGCTGGTCCACGACTCCTCTGATTACCTCCTTGAGGTAAATATAAGACAGAAGCCTTGCCTTATACGTTTTTCGAGGGGCAGCCATGTAGTAGACATAAAGTATGAAGGCTAATGCTGCACTGCCCCCTAGCGGACACTTCATTTTTCTCCCCTGTCTCTTACTGTGGCAGTCTGCAAAGATGTTCAACTATGCAGGCTGGAGGAACGCGTGTAACTACATCTTTATTGTGTTTGCCGGCGTCTTCATCGTCACTCGCCTCGTCATCTTCCCTTTCCGGTAAGATCCACGCAGAAAAATAAAAGTTGTTCCATGCGACTGTTTGGATGATGTATTCCTAACCCCGCCTGCAGGATTATCTACTGCACATGGGTGTACCCCGTGACCATCTACGAACCTTTCTTTGGGTACTACTTCTTCAACGGGCTGTTGATGGTGCTGCAGTCGCTTCACATCTTGTGGGCTGTTCTCATCATACGAATAGCCGTCCGCTTCCTCACCAACAACGTAAGCAAGCATTATCATTATCATTATGAGCAATTAGTTCATGTTTTAAAGCTATGATTACTGTGCAAACTTTGAAAGAATGCTTTAAATTCACACAATTGGACATTTTCTGGAATATATGCCTTAAAAGTCAGGCAATACCTCGAAGACGTCACATGAGACATCATCGGATTTTAATTGTACTTCAGTTCAGTGAGCATCTTAAATATAAAACTTGATAATCAACTTACAATTATTGCTTGAAAAGTGTGATGACGATATTTGAATTTGATACGGCTAAAGAAGAAATAAAAACATATAATTAATAAAAGAAGAAGAGCATGCCCATCCATCCATCCATTTTCTACCGCTTATTCCCTTTTGCCACACAAAAAAAACGCAGCCGCAAACACACTCAGCTTATATCGCTTACATTGTGGGCCCTAAATGATTAGATTTGCATCTCTTCCTACAAGTATTGCGTGCGTTCTGATAATCTGCACACATTCTGCATGTTTGTGAATAATTCAAATAATAAATTCATTTAAAAACAATTGAAAAAAACAATCATTAAAAAATAAATTAATAAAAAAAGAAACTCAATCAAAAAATAACTGCAAAAAAAAATGTGCTTAAAAAAAGACCATGTTGAAAAATAATTTAAAATAATTAATAGTAAAAGAGTAGCAATACACCATTTTAAAATAAATAAGTACAAAAGAAACCCAATAAAAAGTTATGATATAAAATAAATTCATTCAAAAAGTAGGTCCAATAAACAATTATTTAAAAATAAATTCATAAAAAAAGGAAACCCAATAAAAGATCATTACAAAATAATTAATTTAAAAAAGACCAAAGGAAAACTAAAAAAATAATTTAAAAAAGAGTTGCAATAAACATTTATTATAAAATAAATAAGTGAAAAAGAAACCCAATAAAAATTTTTGAAATAAAATAAATTCATTCAAAAAGGAGGTCCAATAAACAAATATTAATTCCTAAAAAGGAAACCCAATAAAAGATCGTTCAAGCAATAATTTCTTAAAAAAAGACCACATGAAGATAGCGTATCTAGTCGATACTACTATGATTACATCAATATGTTTTAGCATCACAAAATCTTATTTGGTTTTTTTTTTTTTATATATTATGTTTATAAAGTCAGGAAATATGTCCCTGGACACATGAGGACTTGGAATATGATATTGATACCCAAATTTGTGGTATCATCCAAAACTAATGTAAATTATCAAACAACAGAAGAATAAGTGATTATTACATTTTAACAGAAGTGTAGATAGAACATGTTAAAAGAGAAAATGACCAGATATTAAAAATAAATGAACAAGTAGATTAATAATTAATTTTTACAGTTTGTCCCTCATAATGTTGACAAAATAATAGAATGATAAATGACACAATATGTCAGCAGACTAAATTAGGAGCCTTTGTTTGTTTGCTTACTAATAAAAGACAAGTTGTCTCGTATGCTCACTATTTTATTTAAGGACAAACTTGCGATAAGAAACATGTGTTTAATGTAAGATTTTTTGTTAAAAAAAAGCCAATAATGAAATTTTTCCTGGTCCCCTTTTTTAGAAAAGTACCGAAATACATTATATTTGTATCGGGACAACACTAATTGACTGTCGTTGGCTTGTTTTCAGGAGAAAGTGGATGACGAGAGGAGTGACAAGGACGAGACGGACGAGACAGACGAGGAAGAGGACGAAGAAGTGAGAAAGAGCCGTCAGAAAAACGGGCCGCTACAGAACGGCCACGCGGTCCACAACAACAACCACAGCAAGGCGGAATGACA
Organism: Nerophis lumbriciformis; assembly: GCF_033978685.3. Lineage (NCBI taxonomy): Eukaryota > Metazoa > Chordata > Actinopteri > Syngnathiformes > Syngnathidae > Nerophis > Nerophis lumbriciformis. The sequence goes on from NC_084568.2 coordinate 14,933,894, forward strand.
CGAAATGCGCAGGGGGGGAGAACTTGTGATCCTCGGCGGGGCCAGCGGCGCCCCGAGCGAGGGGAGGAAGAACGCTTGAGTGGCGGTAAGAAGAAGAATGGAGGCGTTTTAGTCATGCGTCGAAAGGTTAGCGCAGCGAGGAAATGAGACAGTGTTACCTTTGCACATCACACAACACATTACTTACACCGGCATGGCTCCGTTCTTGCTTCCTCGTTATTGCCCGGGTGTGACCGACACTTTAGACAGGGAAGAACATGGAGACGAGAGAGGCGCCTCGCTTCCTTCCTGTGTGCCTTAGAGCCAGACCCCTGGCTTTCCAAGAAATGCCATTTTAGACCCGATGCTTTAATTGTTTTTAATCTGTCGCTTCGTGCTTGGAGTGGCGCTCCACGGCAGGCCAAGACCTTTGATTTCCTACATTTTGTCTATGCAACCACACGAGTGTTGAGCTATTGCGATGCCTTTGCACAACCCCGCACTTCCCGTTCTCGCTTTTTTTTTTCACGGCACTCCAACTTGTACCAGGTGTGAAGCGTTGGCGATCTGGGGGCCACGTCGCTGCGTCACAGGACCTTTAAAGGGGAACTGCACTTCTGTAAAACGTTTTGATATCGTTCACAATCCCATTGTGAGACAAGAACACACATCTTTCTCTTTTTTATGCATTCTAAATCGTAAAAAACATCTAGCAAGAGGCAGTTAACAATGCAGGTAATGAGTATCCCTCTAAAATAAGGATAATTAACCTTTTTTACCTTGGGAACTAAATATTAACACTGAATTAATAATATTACCCTTAATTTTTTATTTTGGTTTTTTTTATAATTTTTTTTGTTCTGTCCTGTCCCCTGATTTTAATCATATTCAATATGTATATCTAACCTACTTACAGTTTACAACCTTGTCAAATGATATGAAAGCGTGTGTTAATAACAAATATTATTATCAAGGCTTAGGTCAGGCTGAGTACAAAAATAAATACTGATAATCAGATATACTGCAAAAGAAGAGACTTGTAAAAAAATGTTTTTAATACAATTACGCAAAGCTAAAATCAATCAATTCTACTACTAAGGCTTAGGTCAGGCTGAGTACAAAAATAAATACTGATAATAAGATCAAAAGAAGGGACTCGTAAAACATTTTTACATACAAAAAGCAAAGCTAAAATAAATAAATTCTACCTAATAATAATAACTATTGATAATAAAATGTTTGTTTACTAAATAGTCAACAAAACGATAGTACAGCTTGACCACTTTAGTCATAATTTTTTGTGCTTAAGAAACTTCCAGACTTCTTCTGTTTGTTTGATATTGTCATTTCTGCCCCCAAGTGGAGGAAACGCGTATTACAACTGAGTACAGCTGAGAAAAATATATGTTGTAGCGGCCCAACAATGGGCCCTATGGTTAAGAAACGCTGCTCTAAAAACCTCCATCAACGTGTTTATATACGTGGTGTAAGTATTTATGTAATGTAGTAACAGGCACATTCATGATTAACGTGTAATACTTACCATATTTCGGTCATTTTAAGCATAGCCAGAACTTCTTTTTGGCCTCATTAATTTCACAGACGTTCACTATTCCCTTCAACAACGACACTACCAATCATGAAAGACATTATACGGGGCAACGACGACACTATGAAGAAATGATGATCCAGAAACATATATATTTTTGAGCCTGAGTATAAGGAGGACGCACTACAAGTTAAACAGATACAGTTCTAGTGTAACACTAAGTATCAAGTAGCAGTAATGCTAAGTGCTAAAAAAGAAAGACAAAATACGAACGTAATAAAATAATCTGTTGTCACTGGGATGCTGGCTGATGGGCACAAGACTTTTGATCCCCGTTTGGACGATGAAATCATCACAATCCCCACTCCTCAGGTAAAAAAAAAAAATGGTGGGAGCAAACAAGCATATTGATGTGTCTTCCAAGCACCCGGCAGGCGCAAGACAATGTTGATTATATGTACATGTTTTTTAGAACTGACTTTGAAACAACGTTGCAAAAGTATTTGTAAAATAAGACAACATTGACTTCCAACGTTGGATCCACGTTGTTGGTTGGGAAATTACCAAATTTCAATGGTCAAATCAACGTCAAAACCTGACGTTGAATAAACGTCAAAAAGCATGTTGTTTCAATGTTGTTATTTGTGTTGTAGAATATTGGTTGGGAAATGACCAAAATGTAATGGACAAATCAACGTCAGACCCTGACATTGATTAAAAAGCATGTTGTATCAACGTTATTGACAGGTTCAAACACTGATCACATCTAATAAACAAGACAAGAAGCAAGGAATTAAACAGAGACAGAATTAAATTTGGTTCAATTGAGGAGAGACGTCTGGACTGTACTATTTTTACAGTCTCACCACGCTCTGGCGAAAGATTGTACGCCTCCTCTTTTATTTGGACTTTCCCTGATTACATGGCAACAGCTGTTTCTAAGGGACAGGGGTCGTAAACAGCCGTCGCCTTTGGTTACAGAACAGTTCAAAGAAATGATCGTAAACAGTTCACAGAAAATGTCGTAAAACAGTTCAAAGAAGAGGTCCCTGTAGGGGAGTCAGGTCCTGCTTCCTCTTCGCTTTGTAGATCTCGGGTCAAGACAATATCTTTCTGTTGATTACAATACATCAAAGAAACAGAACACCTTCATGTTGCTTCCCATCCTACACAGTGGAGTTTTACAAGCCTTCTTCTTGGTAGGATCAAAGACAGCTTTTGTCTTCTCGCCGGGCACTCATGGCAACACAAAGTTTTGTGACAACTTAGATACAATTATTCTGACAGTTATGTTTGAGTTGCTCAACGTCAGGACCTAATTCAATGAGTTCTCAACGTTATTTTAATGTCTTGTGCCTGCTGGGTAATATCTTGGGGTCTAAGTTGGATGTTATGATTGACCAACTTTTCAGCTTATGTCCACAACCTTTTACTATCCAGGTGAGAGGCACGATTTATAATCAAGCACAAATGTTTGCCAACTCAGAGGCGATGCAGCAGCTCAGCATGTGTATAGCTGCAGTAGCTACTGTTACCTCTGCCATCAAGGCGCTGTGCTAATAAAAGTAGTTCCTCTGCGTTAGCGCTTATAATACCAATATCTCTATTACTTAGTCAATATTCAGGTCATGAGATATACAGTAAATGGAGTATTGTTGGCAATTAATGTTTTTTTAGCTTTATGGGAGGAATAGCTGAATTCCATTGTTAGCCTCTTCTTGCTAGTCCATTTTTTACCATTTAGAATGTTTAAAAAAAAGAGACAGACATTGCACCAAAAGGTGCAGTTCCCCTTTAAATGTGAAACGTGAGCAGTGGAATCGCAGCTCCATGCGACACATTTCAGTGTTCCGATACCGTGCTTTTTGCCTGAAGAGCCGGGTGTTGTTGACCACAAGAGCCTGTTTTCACACATCGGCACTCCAACACTTTGTCATCGTGTGAATGCTGAATTTGGACGGTGTTGCTACAGCAGGGGTGTCCGTAGTGTGGCCCGGGCGGCCGTTTGCGGCCCGCAGCTAATTTTTTAACTATAATACAATTAAAAGTGGAATAAATGGTGAAATATAACAAGAACAAATGTTGACACTAATAACACAAAGCTGCCATGCAGGCTGTTTTTTTTTCTTTAAAACGTGTCATCACTCAAAAATAATAATGAATCAAAATCAATGCTGTTAAGAGTTATTGACTTATTCAAGGCTCCAATTACTTCACATCAAATATTCCACTTTGAAATATTTTTAGGGGGGAAATATTGCATATTTTGTGCATTGTGACATTAAAAACTAGATTTTATTGATCAAAAAGGTCATAAAACAAACAAAAATACATGAAAAAAATAATACAAAATTATAATCGACAGATATATCTGAAGTTGATCTAGAGACTTAAACATTAAAAGTACATTTTTAAAAAGACTTATTTTAAACACTTTTATTCTGGGGGCCTTTTTGAACACCAATCATTTTCAGTGGGACTTTTTTTAAAGTTCTTTTTAAATGTCATTGTTCAAAAATAATAATAATTAAAATCAATGATTTTATGAATTATTGACCTATTTAAGGCTCAAATTACTTCACATCAATTATTCCACTTTCAATATTTTTTGGGGGGAAATATTGCGTATTTTGTGCATTGTGACATTAAAAACTAGATTTTGTTGAACAAAAAGGGTATAAAACAAACAAAAATACATGATAAAATAATACAAAATTATAATCAACAGATATATCTGAAGTTGATCTAGAGACTTAAACATTAAAAGTACATTTTTAAAAAGACTTATTTTAAACACTTTTATTCTGGGGGCCTTTTTAGATCAGCAATCATTTTCAGTGGGACTTTTTTTTAAATTCTTTTTAAATGTCATTGTTCAAAAATAATAATTAAAATCAATGATTTTATGAATTATTGACCTATTTAAGGCTCAAATTACTTCACATCAATTATTCCACTTTCAATATTTTTTGGGGAAAATATTGCATATTTTGTGCATTGTGACATTAAAAACTAGATTTTCTTGAACAAATAGGGCATAAAACAAACAAAAATACATGATAAAATAAAATAAAAAATTATAATCAACAGATATATCTGAAGTTGATCTCGAGACTTAAACATTAAAAGTACATTTTTAAAAAGACTTATTTTGATCACTTTTGTTCTGGGGGCCTTTTTGGATCACCAGTCATTTTTAGTGGGATTTTTTTAAAAGTTATTTTTAAATGTTATTGTTCAAAAATAATAATAATTTAAATCAATGATTTTATGAATTATTGACCTATTTAAGGCTCAAATTACTTCACATCAATTATTCCACTTTCAATGTTTTTGTGGGGGAAATATTGCATATTTTGTGCATTGTGACATTAAAAACTAGATTTTCTTGAACAAAAAGGGCACAAAACAAACAAAACTACATGATAAAATGATACAAAAATTATAATCGACAGATATATCTGAAGTTGATCTAGAGACTTAAACATTAAAAGTACATTTTTTAAAAATACTTATTTTTGAACACTTGTTCTGGCGGCCTTTTTGAATTTTTAGTGGGACTTTTTTAAAGTTGTTTTTAAATCTCATTGCTCAAAAAATAATAATTAAAATTGATAATTTTATGAATTATTGACCTAGTTAAGTCTCAAATTACTTCACATCAATTATTCCACTTTCAATATTTTTTTTAGGGGAAATATTGCATATTTAGTTTTTGGCATAAAAACAGGGTTTTGACAAAAAAGGTCATAAAAAACAATAACTGTATATCGACAGATGGACCTGAAGTTGATGTCAAGATTTAAAATAATATATTACTTATTTTTAAAATGTTTATGACTGAGACCCGTTTGGGTCCTTGGTACCAAACTTGAGGGGAGTCCTAAAGGATAAAAACAATCTATATTGGTTTTGAAAATGACAAATCAAAACGGCCGCCGCATGTTTTGATTTGTCAATGTGGAAAACATCTGGACACCCCTGTTCTACACCAATTGCATTCTTCAATTTGCCCGTGCCTTGTCACACAGAACCCTGAGAAGTGGCGTACAGATTTAACTCGCCGATAATGATCCCGTCATCAGATTCGTCACGATGTCTGCACCGGCTGGCTCGGGTGGAAAACTTCCTGACGTTTTACCGTACGAGCCCCTTTTACGTGAGTTGGCTTTTTTCCCACGTGTTGGTGCTGTTCACACAGAACAGGCTTGGGTTAAAACTGTCAACTATTATCAATTATTGTTATCAGTTATCTTCAGTCACGGGAGAAGAAAACAGCTCACGCCCCTCTTACTCGCCACCACGACTATGAACAGTATCAGTTGTCTATAACTTTGTTATAAGTACGCCTCTGCGGAACATTGTGTTCGTATTAACATTCAAGAAAAGTAAATATAGATCGACTTACAACAAAGAATAACTTCATCAACATTGTTTTAGTCTGTAACAGAAAATAATAAAAGTGCATCAATTTGCTTGAAATAAAAAAATATATATTTTTAACAACTTGAGCTATTTCTCAATAACTGATAATAAACAATGTATAGGAAATAATTGAAAAGGAGCATGTATGGTCAACATAAATTGAAAATGTGAGCAAATGTGCTGGGTCAAAAGTATACATACAGCAATGTTAATATTTGCTTACATGTCCCTTGGCAAGTTTCACTGCAATAAGGCGCTTTTGGTAGCCATCCACAAGCTTCTGCTTGAATTTTTGACCACTCCTCTTGACAAAATTGGTGCAGTTCAGCTAAATTTGTTAGTTTTCTGACATGGACTTGTTTCTTCAGCATTGTCCACACGTTTAAGTCAGGACTTTGGGAAGGCCATTCTAAAACCTTCATTCTAGCCTGATTTAGCCATTCCTTTAGCACTTTTGACATGTGTTTGGGGTCATTGTCCTGTTGGAACACCCAACTGCGCCCAAGACCCAACCTCCGGGCTGATGATTTTAGGTTGTCGTGAAGAATTTGGAGGTAATCCTCCTTTTTCACTGTCCCATTTACTCTCTGTAAAGTACCAGTTCCACTGCCAGCAAAACAGGCCCAGAGCATAATACTACCACCACCATGCTCGACGGTAGGGATGGTGTTCCTGGGATTAAAGGCCTCACCTTTTCTCCTCCAAACATATTGCTGGGTATTGTGGCCAAACAGCTCAATTATTGTTTCATCTGACATCACATGGACAAAGATAAGAAAGTTCTGTGGTCAGATGAAACAAAAATGACCCCAAACACACATCAAAAGGGGTAAAGGAATGGCTATATCAGGCTAGAATGAAGGTTTTAGAATGGCCTTCCCAAAGTCCTGACTTAAACGTGTGGACAATGCTGAAGAAACAAGTCCATGTCAGAAAACCAACACATTTAGCTGAACTGCACCAATTTTGTCAAGAGGAGTGGTCAAAAATTCAAGCAGAAGCTTGTGGATGGCTACCAAAAGCGCCTTATTGCAGTGAAACTTGCCAAGGGACATGTAAGCAAATATTAACATTGCTGTATGTATACTTTTGACCCAGCACATTTGCTCACATTTTCAGTAGACCCATAATAAATTCATAAAAGAACCAAACTTCATGAATGTTTTTTGTGACCAACAAGTATGTGCTCCAATCACTCTATCACAAAAAAAATAAGAGTTGTAGAAATGATTGGAAACTCAAGACAGCCATGACATTATGTTCTTTACAAGTGTATGTCAACTTTTGACCACGACTGTATACATCTGCGGCTTATAGTCCGGTGCGGCTTATATATGCAACAACAACAAAATCTTCTAAAATGTATTTCTATAGTCTTAAAAATATGATACATGAATCATCCCATGTAAAAACGTATTATTATTTATTTAGAAAGCCCTACAAAATACCTGATTGGGTGTGTCACATTTACGACAATGTACCACTTCCTGGGTTCTGTGCGAAATGCACGGACTGTCACTTTGGACACCCCGACATTGAACGCCTGCGTTGCGTCTCCGATACTACCTCAGAAGCTGGGAAGATCCCAGGTTCACTTTGGGACGTGACCGTGTCAGAGCCGCCAAGGAAACGTTTCCGACGTTAATACCCAATTCCGTGTGGCGTGCAAAGCGCCAAATATGCCAGGCCTGTGTGACGGCCCTGGGCGCGTCACGCCAAACAAAGAGGAGGCGGCCTTTGAGGACGGCGTTTTACTGGACCGGGAGTATTCCCAACACCAGCGAACTATGCGAGTAGCAAGAAGCTAATGGATGGACTTGTTCATGCTTCTTTCACTTTCTTTTCTCTCCTCCGTCAAGTGCCTTATTTGTCATGTGTGGGACATTTCCTGTCCTCTCTGCATGTCCTCTTCTTCTTCTCTGTCTCCGCCTCTCTCACTAACTTCAACACGCTCGTCCTCCCTCGTCACTCGCTCTCCTCCTCCTCATATTCCACTGCCACCTTCTTCTTTTTCTTTACTCCTGTTATTTTGGATTTATTTTTTTTACTAACCTTGACCAAGCAACCCGCAAGCTTCCTTTCCTCTTCCCCAGCGATGCAGATGCCAACAGCTGTGTGCTGGTTACAGTGTTATTCTTCTTTCCTTCCATGGCGCCCAAATATTGTTATTAATAATAAAAAGCAAAGATCATGAATCACGACACTCTTCTTTACGTCTTTTTTTCTCAGCACTTCAAATTCACAGAAAAAAATCAATTCACATCCCGATTGCGATTCTCATTTATCTCGCTTCTACATCTAGTTATAATTTTCAAAAATGTATTTAAAAAAAAAAATATATATATATATATATACACACATATATATATATATATATATATATATATATATATATATATATATATATATATATATATATATATATATACATACAATTGTTTTCAATTACATTTTGGAAAAGACGTTTTTTATTTATTTTATTTAATAAGTTTTTAAGACATCTCCATGCATATTGAAGCACTTTAAAAGCACAAAAAATTGATTCACATCCCAATCACGATTCTTATTCATCCCGATTGTAAATAGATGCATAGTTTTTTTAAATCGATTAAAAAAAATAAAAAATTTAAATATTTTTCAATTCAATTTTGGAAATTGTTGTTATTGTTGTTGTTTTTTTGTTTTTGTTTTATTGATAACAATCAGTTTTTTTAAAATATGTTTTTAGGACATCTCCATGCATAATAAAGCACTTAAAAAGCACCAAAAAAAATCAACTCACATCCCAATCGCAATTCTTATTCATCTAGTTATAATTTTCAAAAATGTATTAAAAAAAAAAAATATATATATATATATATATTTACAATTTTTTTCAATTAAATTTTGGAAAAGACAATAGTTTTTTTTCTAAAAAAATAAATGTATACGTTTTTAGGACATCTCCATTCATAATGAAGCACTTTTAAGAGCACAAAAAAATCGATTCACATCCCAATCACAATTCTTATTCATTCTGATTGTAAATAGATTCATAATTGTCAAAAATCGATTAAAAATAATAATAATTTAAAATGTTTTCTAAATGTAATTTAGAAAAATTTGTTGTTGTTTTTTATAACAATCCATTTTTAAAAAATACGTTTTTGAGACATCTCCATGCACAATGAAGCCCTTTAAAATCACAAAAAAACCGATTCACATCCAAATTGTGATTCTTATTATGCCAATTCTACATATATTCATAATTTTTAAAAATATATTTAAAAATTTTTTTAATAATAATTGAATATTTATTTAATTCAATTTTGGAAACTTTTTTATTTGATTTATTATTATTATTATTATTATTATTATTTTTAATAACAATCAGTTTTTTAAAACATGTTTTTATTAAGGTGTTATAACAAGCCCCCTTTCCTTGTCAAACCCCTAAACTTGTCCCAAACGTTTGTGCTGCAAAATGTTTTTGTGGAACTATTACATTTGTCTGTGTGTGTGTGTGTGTGTGTGTGTGTGTGTGTGTGTGTGTGTGTGTGTGTGTGTGTGTCCGTGCGTGTGCGTGTGTGTGTGCGCGTGTGTTTGTGTGTGTGTGCGTGCGTGCGTGACAGGAAGCAAAGCGCTTGACTCGCCTTTTGAAAGGTTGTTTGGCGTCACCTGCTGGTTTGTATATGTATTGTTTTTTTAATTTATTTTTATTTTTAAAACAACATTAATAATACAAAATAAAAGTCTCCATTAAGGTCGTCACTTCGGAAGCCCGAAAATACAAAACAAAACACCCTAACGGTAAATTATAATGATAAAATAACAAGTCAAAATTAGGAGACAAAAAAGTCATAATTATGAGATAAAACGGCATAAGAAAGTATGTGATAAAAAGTCATAATTATAAGATAATTTCAAATAATTTCAAAAGTCCTATTTATCTCATAATTACTTTTTACCTTACAATATTGACTATTCATTTCATAATTAGGACTTTCTTATCTCAACATTTTGACTTTTCATCTCATAATTACGACTTTTTATCTCATAATTTCGACTTTTTATCATTGCATTACTCTTCTCTGAGCTGCCACCTTAACGTGGTAGAGGAGTTTGCGTGTCCCAATGATCATAGGAGCTATGTTGTCCGGGGGCTTTATGCCCCCTGGTAGGGTCTCCCAAGACAAACTGGTCCTAGGTGAGGGATCAGACAAAGAGCAGCTCGAAGACCTCTATGAAGAAAACAAGCAAGGAACCCAGATTTCCCTTGCCCGGACGCGGGTCACCGGGGCCCCCCTCTGGAGCCAGGCCCGGAGGTGGGGCACGATGGCGAGCGCCTGGTGGCCGGGCCTGTCCCCATGGGGCCCGGCCGGGCACAGCCCGAAGAGGCAACGTGGGTCCCCCCTCCAATGGGCTCACCACCCATAGTAGGGGTCATAGAGGTCGGGTGCGATGTGAGCTGGGCGGCAGCCGAGGGCAGGGCACTTGGCGGTCCGATCCTCGGCTACAGAAGCTAGCTCTTGGGACGTGGAACGTCACCTCGCTGGGGGGGAAGGAGCCTGAGCTAGTGCGCGAGGTGGAGAAGTTCCGGCTAGATATAGTCGGACTCACTTCGACGCACAGCAAGGGCTCTGGAACCAGTTCTCTCGAGAGGTGCTGGACTCTCTTCCACTCTGGCGTTGCCGGCAGTGAGAGGCGACGGGCTGGGGTGGCAATTCTTGTTGCCCCCCGTCTCAGAGCCTGTACGTTGGAGTTCAACCCGGTGGACGAGAGGGTAGCTTCCCTCCGCCTTCGGGTGGGGGAACGGGTCCTGACTGTGGTTTGCGCTTACGCGCCAAACCGCAGCTCAGAGTACCCACCCTTTTTGGATTCACTCGAGGGAGTACTTGAGAGTGCGCCCCCGGGTGATTCCCTCGTTCTACTGGGGGACTTCAATGCTCATGTTGGCAACGACAGTGAAACCTGGAGAGGCGTGATTGGGAAGAATGGCTGCCCGGATCTGAACCCGAGCGGTGTTATGTTATTGGACTTTTGTGCCCGTCACAGATTGTCCATAACGAACACCATGTTCAAACATAAGGGTGTCCATATGTGCACTTGGCACCAGGACACCCTAGGCCGCAGTTCCATGATCGACTTTGTAGTTGTGTCATCGGATTTGCGGCCTCATGTTTTGGACACTCGGGTGAAGAGAGGGGCGGAGCTTTCTACCGATCACCACCTGGTGGTGAGTTGGCTGCGATGGTGGGGGAGGATGCCGGACAGACCTGGCAGGCCCAAACGCATTGTGAGGGTTTGCTGGGTACGTCTGGCAGAGTCTCCTGTCAGAGAGAGTTTCAATTCCCACCTCCGGAAGAACTTTGAACATGTCACGAGGGAGGTGCTGGACATTGAGTCCGAATGGACCATGTTCCGCGCCTCTATTGTCGAGGCGGCTGATTGGAGCTGTGGCCGCAAGGTAGTTGGTGCTTGTCGTGGCGGTAATCCTAGAACCCGTTGGTGGACACCGGCGGTGAGGGATGCCGTCAAGCTGAAGAAGGAGTCCTATCGGGTTCTTTTGGCTCATAGGACTCCTGAGGCAGCGGACAAGTACCGACAGGCCAAGCGGTGTGCGGCTTCAGCGGTCGCAGAGGCAAAAACTCGGACATGGGAGGAGTTCGGTGAGGCCATGGAAAACGACTTCCGGACGGCTTCGAAGCAATTCTGGACCACCATCCGCCGCCTCAGGAAGGGAAAGCAGTGCACTATCAACACTGTGTATGGCGAGGATGGTGTTCTGCTGACCTCGAGTGCGGATGTTGTGGATCGGTGGAGGGAATACTTTGAAGACCTCCTCAATCCCACCAACACGTCTTCCTATGAGGAAGCAGTGCCTGGGGAGTCTGTGGTGGGCTCTCCTATTTCTGGGGCTGAGGTTGCTGAGGTAGTTAAAAAGCTCCTCGGTGGCAAGGCCCCGGGGGTAGATGAGATCCGCCCGGAGTTCCTTAAGGCTCTGGATGCTGTGGGGCTGTCTTGGTTGACAAGACTCTGCAGCATCGCGTGGACATCGGGGGCGGTACCACTGGATTGGCAGACCGGGGTGGTGGTTCCTCTCTTTAAGAAGGGGAACCGGAGGGTGTGTTCTAACTATCGTGGGATCACACTCCTCAGCCTTCCCGGTAAGGTCTATTCAGGTGTACTGGAGAGGAGGCTACGCCGGATAGTCGAACCTCGGATTCAGGAGGAACAGTGTGGTTTTCGTCCTGGTCGTGGAACTGTGGACCAGCTCTATAGTCTCGGCAGGGTCCTTGAGGGTGCATGGGAGTTTGCCCAACCAGTCTACATGTGTTTTGTGGACTTGGAGAAGGCATTCGACCGTGTCCCTCGGGAAGTACTGTGGGGAGTGCTCAGAGAGTATGGGGTATCGGACTGTCTGATTGTGGCAGTCCGCTCCCTGTATGATCAGTGCCAGAGCTTGGTCCGCATTGCCGGTAGTAAGTCGGACACGTTTCCGGTGAGGGTTGGACTCCGCCAAGGCTGCCCTTTGTCACCGATTCTGTTCATAACTTTTATGGACAGAATTTCTAGGCGCAGTCTTGGCGTTGAGGGGATCTTGTTTGGTGGCTGCAGGATTAGGTCTCTGCTTTTTGCAGATGATGTGGTCCTGATGGCTTCATCTGTCCAGGATCTTCAGCTCTCACTGGATCGGTTCGCAGCTGAGTGTCAAGCGACTGGGATGAGAATCAGCACCTCCAAGTCCGAGTCCATGGTTCTCGCCCGGAAAAGGGTGGAGTGCCATCTCCGGGTTGGGGAGGAGATCTTGCCCCAAGTAGAGGAGTTCAAGTACCTCGGAGTCTTGTTCACGAGTGGGGGAAGAGTGGATCGTGAGATCGACAGGCGGATCGGTGCGGCGTCTTCAGTAATGCGGACGCTGTATCGATCCGTTGTGGTGAAGAAGGAGCTGAGCCGGAAGGCAAAGCTCTCAATTTACCGGTCGATCTACGTTCCCATCCTCACCTATGGTCATGAGCTTTGGGTTATGACCGAAAGGACAAGATCACGGGTACAAGCGGCCGAAATGAGTTTCCTCCGCCGGGTGGCGGGGCTCTCCCTTAGAGATAGGGTGAGAAGCTCTGTCATCCGGGAGGAGCTCAAAGTAAAGCCGCTGCTCCTCCACATCGAGAGGAGCCAGATGAGGTGGTTCGGGCATCTGGTCAGGATGCCACCCGAACGCCTCCCTAGGGAGGTGTTTAGGGCACGTCCGACCTGTAGGAGGCCGCGGGGAAGACCCAGGACACGTTGGGAAGACTATGTCTCCCGGCTGGCCTGGGAACGCCTCGGGGTCCCACAGGAAGAGCTGGACGAAGTGGCTGGGGAGAGGGAAGTCTGGGCTTCCCTGCTTAGGCTGCTGCCCCCGCGACCCGACCTCGGATAAGCGGAAGAAGATGGATGGATGGATGGATCTTTGCATTATTTTTTTTTTAACTCATAATTTTGATTTTTTTAATCTCATATACATTTTTATCTCATAATTTCGATTTTCTTTTATCTCATAATTTCGACTTTGCATCTCATACTTATGACTTACCAATGCCGCAACATTTTTTTTGTTTGTGCCATTACGGTTTTGAAGTTATTCTTTTTTTTATATACTGTATATAAACCTTTATTTATAATATGCACCATTTACATACAAGCAAATAAATAATAATGACCAAAACATGTACAGAAACAGTACAAAACAACGCCAGGGGGTTGTAAACTCAATAAAGCAACTACAATAGAACGCAAAATATATACATTTTCTGACTATAGTGACGTCATCCAGCCCCCCCCGCCCCCCTACCTTGTCAAAATCTCCCCAAACTTGTCCCAAACGTTTGTGCTGCAAAAATGTCTCACTATTATAGTTTTTTTTTTAATGTTATTAACATGTTAATATTCACAACCAGCACAAAATATTGTGCTGTAAACAATAATAGTTTTTATAATTTTGCATGCCAAAGGCTATGGAAGTAGAATTGTCTCACATCAACTTATATATCAATATGATATTAATACATATGCATATATTAATAAATATACAAATACAAATAAATAAATAATTTGTATAAATAAATGCAAATTTGTAAATATATTTTTGAGATTTGAAAATATATACAAATAAAATGTATTAATATAATTTTTATATTTATTAATATATGCATATGCATTAATATCATATTGATATATATATATCAATTGACGTGAGACAATTCTACTTCCATAAAAGGCAAATGGGGCGGAGTCGAGCGCGGATTTCCCAAATCGTGACGTCATGTGCACTGTCCAATAGGAAAAGAGAAAACAAAAGAATGCTCGCGCACTGCTAGCTTGGAGCGCCATCTTCCACCGACAGGGTGTTTCAGCCGAGAGTAAGCACCCAAGGGGGCCGACAGGAGTTCCGGCGTTTATTTCTCCCCCCCCCGCCCCCTTCCTTCCAAACCCAGGCGGCTGCTTAAAAAAAAAAAAAGCCTCCGGCCATGGCTCGGCGCCCGCATTAACGCCGAATAAGTGTGGACAACGCCGCGGTGCTAGCAGTTAGCTTGCAGCTAGCTCGCTAGCAAGGGGAGGAGCTGGGATTTGTACATATTTGTTTTGTGCTGCTGCACAATACTTTTGTTCATGTTCTTCCACACGGACATGGCATCTCCGAACCAAGGTAAAGTGACACCAAACTCCACGGGATATACTGCCAAACACGCGGCCTTACATTTGCTCTTAGTTCCAACGCCTCTTTTCACACTTTACTAAAGATAGCGTGACAGCGACGGCTAAGTTAGCCTCGCTAGCAGCAATGCTAATGCCACAGTGCAGATAAGGTTGCATAATCCTGTTAACTTGATTGATTGACAAGTTTATTGACATCTTAAAGAATTGAATCCACGTAATGCTTTAAAAAGGCAAATGGATGGCACAAAAATCGAAAAGGCTTGTTTCCATTGTGGTCCATTAAATATTCATCACATTTGATACATTCAATTATAATAACCTGTAACATGAACATAAACAAATACTAAAAAAAAAAAAAAAAAAAGTATAATTTATGTACAGCACGGCGGTAGAGGGGTTAGTGCGTCTGCCTCGCAATACGAAGGTCCTGGGTTCGATCCTGCGCTTCTGTGTGGAGTTTGCATGTTCTCCCCGTGACTGCGTGGGTTTTTGATTGATTTATTGATTGCAACTTTTATTAGTAGATTGCACAGTACAGTACATATTCCGTACAATTGACCACTAAATGGTAACACCCGAATACGTTTTTCAACTTGTTTAAGTCCCAAGTAAATCAATTCATGGTACAAATATATACTATCAGCATAATACAGTCATCACACAAGTTAATCATCAGAGTATATACATTGAATTATTAACATTATTTACGATGTGAGGGGGCGGGGGGTTGATATCAGCACTTCAGTCATCAACAATTGCATAATCAGGGAAATGGACATTGAAACATTGTAGGTCTCACTTGGTAAGATATGTACAGCGAGCAGTGAACATAGTGAGTTCAGAAAGCATAAGAACAAGTATATACATTTGATTATTTACAATCCGGGGAGGGGGGAGGGTGTTAGTCAAGGGTTAAAGTTGCCTGGAGGTGTTCTTTTAGTGCGGTTTTGAAGGAGGATAGAGATGCACTTTCTTTTACACCTGTTGGGAGTGCATTTCATATTGATGTGGCATAGAAGGAGAATGAGTTAAGACCTTTGTTAGATCGGAATCTAGGTTTAATGTGGTTTGTGGAGCTCCCCCTGGTGTTGTGGTTATGGTGGTCATTTACGTTATGGAAGTTGTTTGACATGTACTTCGGTATCAGGGAGGTGTAGCGGATTTTATAGACTAGGCTCAGTGCAAGTTGTTTTACTCTGTCCTCCACACTGAGCCAGCCCACTTTGAGGAAGTGGGTAGGAGTGAGGTGTGATCTGGGGTGGAGGTCTAGAAGTAATCTGACTAGCTTGTTCTGGGACTCCAGCTTCCTCCCACCTCCAAAGACATGCACCTGGGGATGTGTTGATTGGCAACAGTAAATGGTCCCTAGTGTGTGAATGTGAGTGTGAATGTTGTTTGTCTATCTGTGTTGGCCCTGCGATGAGGTGGCGACTTGTCCAGGGTGTACCCCACCTTCTGGCCGAATACAGCTGAGATAGGCTCCAGCACCACACCGCGACCCCGAACGGGACAAGCGGTTGAAAATGGATGGATGTACATATACACAGTATACATGTCAGGTGATTTGAAAAACAATATATACAAAAAATGGGGGTGGGTTTATACACTATGTACATGACACTATGTACATGACTACCAAGAGTGTGAAAATGAGAAAATGTATATACACTATAACTAGAGATGTCCGATAATGGCTTTTTTGCCGATATCCGATATTTCGATATTGTCCAACACTTAATTACAGATTCCGATATCAACCGATACCGATATATACAGTCGTGGAATTAACACATTATTATGCCTAATTTTGTTGTGATGCCCCGCTGGATGCATTAAACAATGTAACAAGGTTTTCCAAAATAAATCAACTCAAGTTATGGAAAAAAATGCCAACATGGCACTGCCATATTTATTATTGAAGTCACAAAGTGCATTATTTTTTTTAACATGCCTCAAAACAGCAGCTTGGAATTTGGGACATGCTCTCCCTGAGAGAGGTTGAGGTGGGGGGAGGAGGGGGGGGGTGTATATTGTAGCGTCCCGGAAGAGTTAGTGCTGCAAGGGGTTCTGGGTATTTGTTCTGTTGTGTTTATGTTGTGTTACGGTGCGGATGTTCTCCCGAAATGTGTTTGTCATTCTTGTTTGGTGTGGGTTCACAGTGTGGCGCATATTTGTAACAGTTTTAAAGTTGTTTATACGGCCACCCTCAGTGTGACCTGTATGGCTGTTGACTAAGTATGTGTTGCATTCATTTGTGTGTGTAAAAAGCCGTAGATATCATGTGATTGGGCCGGCACGCAAAGGCAGTGCCTTTAAGGTTTATTGGCGCTCTGTACTTCTCCCTACGTCCGTGTACCACTCTGTACAGCGGCGTTTTAAAAAGTCATACATTTTACTTTTTGAAACCGATACTGATAATTTCCAATATTAAATTTTAAAGCATTGATCGGCCGATAATTTCGGCAGTCCGATGTTATCGGACATCTCTAACTATAACCACATACCTGTATAAACCTGCTTGATGCTTCGAAGATCAACTTTGGTTCCAATCAGGTAGAGGTTGAGTTTAGCCATGATTTTATGGCAGTTTTAAAATTCAGTAGGGAAGTTGGAATTTTAAGGTCTGTTGGTAGTGCATTCCATTGTGCAGTGGCAAAATAGTAGAATGCATTTTTTCCCATGACAGTCTTGAATTTGGGGGGGGACGAGGTCTGAGGAACTCCCTCTCGTGTCGTGCCTGTGAGCATCACTTCCATCCCATCCATTTTCTACCGCTTGTCCCTTTTTGGATCGCGGGGGGTGCTGGAGTTTATCTCAGCTGCATTCGGGCGGAAGGCGGGGTTCACCCTGGACAAGTCGCCACCTCATCGCAGGGCCAACACAGATAGACAGACAGACAACATTCACACTCACATTCACACACTTGGGCCAATTTAGTGTTGCCAATCAACCTATCCCCAAGTGCATGTCTTTGGAGGTGGGAGGAAGCCGGAGTACCCGGAGAGAACCCACGCAGTCACGGGGAGAACATGCAAACTCCACACAGAAAGATCCCGAGCCCGGGTTTTTTTAACTCAGGACTTCTCAGGACCTTCGTACTGTGAGGCACATGCACTAACCCCTGTACCACCGTGCTGCCCGTGAGCATCACTTACTCTGGTGAAATAGTACTCGGGGGCAGTTTCTCCGAGTATTTTGAATAACAGGCACATTGCGATTTGGTGTACTCTTTCCTCAACTCTAAGCCATCCCAATTTGGTAAACTGTGTGCTACAGTGCACGTCGTATGTGCAATATATGAATAATAATCATCCAGTTCAGCTCAGGCTTGACATTGGACATGCATACTCCCTGTTGTTATTATGTTCAGCGATCGGAGCGAGCTCACCTGTCATTTCTGCAACATTGTCTGCTATTTATAGATTTAACAGACCCCAGTCTGGGATTGGGTGCAAGTGGCACCCAAGCAAGCGGTGGGGCCGTCGTTCCAAAGGGGAGCAACAAGAGACGAGCAGCGTGAGTATTGCAGTGTTGTTATTATTCAGCATGCATGTAAGAACTACTGTACTTTTACTTGAATTTATAACCTGTGTGAAGTTGCCTTGTCAAAATCTACCCAAACGTGTCCCAGTAGTTTGTGCTGCAAACACTTTAAGACCAACTCTTATAGTTGTTTTTGTCAGTGTTTTTCAACCTTTTTTAAGTCAAGGCCCATTTTCTGCGTTTAAAAATCTGGAGGCTTCGGAACCCCTAAAGCAGTGGTTCTCAAAGTGGGGGGGCGCGATTGACGATAAGTTTTTTTTAAATTATTTTTTTATACAAATACATATGTCATTTAATTTAAAAAACCCAGACAAGCATCAAATAAACATACTATAAAAAGAGGAATAAATAATGTCTCCTACGGTGGAACACCATCTCTATAATAAACAAATTGCGTTGTACCGCTCACCCACCGCAAGTCAGAAAGCAGAAGACACAAACCTCGCTGAATATCAGAAAGTAAACCATAACCAACAATGCATCACTATAGCTCTTGTCTCAAAGTAGCTGTACTGTCACGACCTGTCACATCGCACCGTGACTTATTTTGAGTTTTTTGCTGTTTACCTGTGTAGTGTTTTAGTTCTTTTCTTGCGCTCCTATTTTGTTGGCTTTTCCTGTTTTGTTGGTATTTTTCTGTAGCATTTTCATATCTTCCTTAAGTGCTATTCCCCGCACCTGCTTTGTTTTAAGCAATCAAGATTATTTCAGTTGTTGCTATCCTTCTTTTGTGGGGACATTGTTGATTGTCAAGTCATGTTCGGATGCACTTTGTGGAGGACGTCTTTGCTCCACAGTAAGTCTTTGCTGTTGTCCAGCATTCTGTTTTTGTTTACTTTGTGGCCAGTTCAGTTTGTTTCATATTGGGATTACGACAAACAATCGTCGTCTCACACGACCTACTGATATGGAAGAGTATTACATAGTTACGCTGCCGATGTCTAGACAGCACCGACACTCATTATTATGTGCAAACTATAATGACTGGTTTGCAAAAAAACATTTTTAACCCAAATCGGTGAAATTATATATTCTCCCACGGCACACCAGACAGGCTGTATCTCACGGCACAGTGGTTGAAAAACACTGGTTTATGTTATTAATGTTGTAGGATGCATAACCAGTCCTATAAAACGTTAACGTAAAAACTATACTAGTTAGATGAAAAATGTTTGCAGCACAAACAATTGGGGCGATTTTGGCAATGTTGGAGGGCTGGTTATGAATAATAACATGTTAATAACATTAAAAAAACATAACACGATCATAATGATTAAAAAAGTTAATTACATAAAAACTATAATAGTTAGACCAACAGTTGTTGCAGTGCATACATTTGGGACTGGTATGGGGAGGTTCTGACAAGGTCGGGGGGGGTTGCATATGAATAATACAACGTGAATAACATAACTATAATAGCTAAACCAGAAAATCGCATTTGGGTAGATTTTGACAAGGTGGGGGGCTGGTTATGAATAGTTAATAATAATAATAACATCAACGAATGGCACTAGGGTGTATTAGATTTTGACAAGGTGGAGGGCCAACTTTACACAGGTTTGAATTCAGGGCTTTTCAAAGTGTGGCACAGCGAATGTTTCTCCGCTCCTTCCAAAAAAAATTTCTTTTTGGTAGAGCATATTTTGGGGAGTTTTCTGCCCACTCAGTTTTCAAAGTGACCCCAGGGGGGCATTTGGTATACTTTTAGATATTACCGCACACTAGGAATCGCCGATATGGCCAAAAATCTATATTGCGATATATATTGCAGCTTCCTGCGATAATGATATTCATCAATATATATTTTTTGGCATGTAAATAACAATAGAAACATTTCAAACCCAGTTACAGAGGCTTCTAAATTGACTGTTGATGTACGCAATAACATATTACATCATTTTCTCAAAGCTATTATTAATCTACTTGCTGCTTTACTGGTAATATCTTGTTACTTTCTGTTGAAACATGGTTGTACAGTGGAACCTCGATTTAGAAACTTAATTGGTTCTTGGACAGGGTTCGTAAATAGAAAGGGTCGTATAGTGAAGCAGCCTTCTCCATAAGAAATAATGTAAATATGAACTGTCCTGTATGCGCTGCTCTGCAAACACGCGCATACACACAGAAGTCCCTTTGGTGCTCTCACAAACGATCAGAAATCACACAAATCTTTAACTTTAACAGCCATATTGCTACAATAATCAACATTTAAAAAAAGCAAAATCGACCCACATTTACATCGACAGAGGAGCTGAAGAGAAAGCAGAAGGCAAAGGGAGAAGGAAGGGCAGGGATTGTGTGTGTGTGCATGCGTGCAGCTTGAAGGACATGCTGCTAAATGAGAGAAAATCTTCGCCGCCGCAGTGAAATAAGTCTGCTTTGGCATATTTTTCCAGAAAACTCAGTTTTCACACAAACATCACAATTAAAACTTGCTGTGGTACAAAGCCAATTCTTTCATACTTGTGAGCGCCAATAATGTACTCCTCACAAATAGACTTTTGTTTAACTCCACAGCGATCCCCCCCCCCCCCCCCCCCCCCTCATTCCACGCTGGTCTGTTGTCTTTTTGGTACTCATATTGAGTTAGCAAAATGGACAAAAGGTGAAAAAAACAGTAAAGGCACACCTACAGAAGCGCTGAGAAGTGACTAGTCGTGTACTGGCAGTAAGTGATGTGGAGGGCTATGCCTTCACAACCATGCTGCGCCCTGCTTTTTGTCTGCAGGCGTGACACAAAATGAGTTAAATGAAGTGTTTGTACTCAGGGACTGGGTTTGCACACAGAGGCATATTTGGCTGCATCTAAAAGTGAATCATTCTAAAAGTACGCAAACAGAGGGGTTTGTAAATTGAGGTTCTGATACAGACACTTTCTGCAAATATACCTAATGCGTCTGGTAAAATGTGGAAAGTAGTGTCGAATCATCTTTAAAATCCCAGAGCAAAAGAAATGATGGCATTATTATGCATCTTTTTTATATTCAACTCTGTATGTGTCTCAAAAAAGCCTACAATAAAATGATACATACACTTGTTTAAAAACACTGAGTGATTAATTTTAATTGCCAGTAATTTCTAAAATAAATGACAGTATGAGTGAGCACAGCACAGTGTTCCGCTGCGCTTGCACATCACATACTTACCTAAGCGGAAGAAAAAGCAGTTCCCACCAATTGCAACTACAAAACTGAAACAAAACAATTATAATGCCATTGTAAGTTAATAAAACAGACACTTGGAAAAGTGTTAGAATATTAGTTAATTCTAACGATGCTAGCTTTATTACATTACAATAGCACGTACAAATATGCATGCCGGTTTAGTAAGTAAGAATTGTTTTAGTTGTATTTTAAAACTTATAAACGTTGTTTGGAGTGATGAATGAAGAATCCATACGAGTAGAAACTGAACAGCACTTCTCCTTCCGGTTTAAAGTCTAAAAAGAAGGGCACTGCAGCACCTGCAGTGAGCAAACTCGTTCAAAAGATGGCGCCATAGCAGAAACAATAACACACCTTTTATTGTCTTTGCTTGTTTTTTTAAACTATTTGTATTATGGTTGTCAGCGAAGAAAACTCCATAAATTAGCGACACTGTTTTATAAGCCGCAGGGTCCAAAGCGTATAAAAAAAGTAGCGGCTTATAGGACGGAACTTTCAGTATATTGCGGAACCCTATTGTACACAAGTCTGCTTTGTGACCTATAATATAAATCCAATCCCTTTTACTTATATAGCACTATTAACAACATAACTGTTTCCAAAGTGTTGCACATAAAGGAAACCATAAAAAGTAATTAAATTACAAGTATTTAAAATAAAACAAGTAAAAAAACAAATCAATAAAAGAGAATAAAACATTAAAATACAAATCAATAAAATAGAATAAAACAATAAAAAACAAGTCAATAAAATAAAAATAAATAAGCGTTATTTTATTTAAATTGTCAGGCTACAATGTTACTACCCACAGGACTTCAATCTGTTTTGTTTGGGGGTAGGGGGCTGATGTTCACACCTAAATATTTAATTTGCATAATATGCCGTGACGCATTTGTAACAAAACAAACACATTACATATGTTTAAAACCACAAATTAACATTTTTCTGTCACTTCTTTTTGTTTTATTTTCTTTTTGGACACTTTTTGTTTTTATTATTGTTGCCAAAAAAATGAGCCGCCTTTGAGTGCTTTAAGATGGTTGGACAGGGGCAAGAGTGATATGTCGTCACCAAAAGAATCTTGAGCACATTTGTCCCTGGCCGCTTTTTTGAAAAAGAGGTTATTTCGGGGTCTGATTACTTGCTAAATATAATGACTGCGTCGTTAAGTTGGCAACAGTGATCCCTCCTGCTTTGTGTTTTTATTCTCTGGCAGAACAGGTGTGTGATGTGTTTATGAGCGAGGGCAAACAGGTAGCACCAAACGATGTATGGAAAACACTGAGCCTACATTGGATTGGCTTTAGCTTCTTGAAAGTATCAAAACAACTCCACCCCGCCCGCTTTTTTATATTTTCCTGGATGCGCCCTTTTGCCGGACACACTTAGCTTGGTTTGCTTTTCCTTATTTTGCTCAAGCTATCCCTGAAGTCCGCCAGATGTGGCCTGCCTCACATTTTGAAAAGCACTGCCTATGATTTTTGACTTTGCACACACTGGTACTGCTATTTCTGCGTGTGTTCTTTGTGTTACAGCCCGGATTTTGATGACGACGAAGGAAGCAAGTTGTTCAGGTATTTAAGTTGCATCATGGATTGCTTACAGTAGATCCCTGCCTATTTGTGCTTCATCATTTGCTCGCTTTTCTTTAAATAATGGGAAATAATTAGCTATTGTTTATGCCCACCACTGTTGTGAGGGCCACGTTTCCAAAAAGTTAAGGAATTCTCCCTTCACTATTCGTCTTGATTTTTCGTCTATTTATTTTCATATCAGAGTTATACACATTTCAGGAGGGAAAAAGCTTTGTGTACAATGTGAAGCAGCTGACAATTTTATAGTAAAATTTACGGTGTTTTTTACACCAAATAAATTGAAAGATGGTACCACTGTTATTTTACAGTAAAATCCTGGTGAAAGAACTGCCAGTTACCGTAAAATGTTGTTTTTCTTTACAGTGCATTACTGTAAATTGAAAAGCGGCACCATTGTTATTTTTATTGTAAAATTCTGGCGATTGAGCTGCCAGATTTTTTATTGTCAAATCTACCGGTACTTCTTTTTTTTCTTTTTTTTACACAAGGCTTATTTTTCCCTTAACATCTGTTACTGTAATATAAAAATAAATATACCAAAAATTAAGTTCTCAGGAACATACAAAAAAAGACAAATAGTGATTGGAGAAGTCCAGCCCCGTCGAGTGTTTTTACAGCGTGGGTCTCAAACTTGAGGTCCTGTAAAAACTATGATTATTGATATTTTTTAATGACCTGTAGAAAATAAGAACCAGAAAAAATATATATTAAATGTAAACATTTTTACTTTACCTTCCTCTGATTATAATCCCTTCAGCTATCAAGGCAGAAAGGAAAGGAAATGTCAACACAAGCATGGAAAACAATCAATGTAAACGTAATCGTAAAATCGCATTCAACACTTAACAATGACCTCTTAAAATGAAGGTGCAAAAATAAGGAATATGTAAGAAATGCTTAATAAAGTGTAATAAAATAGTGCAAAGTGTGAAAATGTAAACAGAGAGAAACCTGAGAAGAACTATTTTCTGCAGGATTAGTGCCAGGAAGGTACAGCTGTGCTCTTAAGGGTGAGCGTGGCTAAGGTGGCGTAGTATTACCGGTCTTCATTTTTACTTTCACTTCTCACTCCATGCAAAGAATCAACCGCGAGACAACAAGATGGCGCAACCAAACTTGCTGGCGTGTCACTCCCACTGATCAGTGATCGTTTCCTGCGTTGCTCGATTACCACAGAGCGAGTGCCTTTGTTCATGCAACTAACCTTGTTTTGCAACTTCGATTTTCTTTCGATAAAGAAAAAAAAATATTGAACGTCTTGTTCAACGCATTTTGTATTTACCGGTATATAAATTACGTGTCTACAGCCTTATGTATTGATATATTTTTATCGCCCAGCCCTACCGCCAAATATGATAACTATATAGCCAACTACAATGCATACTCAAAATCTTACTCTTGATTTAAATGGCATTCAACATTATATTTAACTGAGTTAGAGTTTTCCAGGTCTAAACCTTGTCAAATGATATGAAAGCACAAAGAGGATCATTTTATTTAACACATAAATCAGTACAGGCTAAGCAAGGTTTAGGTCCGGCTAAATAAAAAATAAATAATATATACCAAATGTACTGCGAAAGAAGGGACTCATGAAAAACTGATTAAAAATACAATTACCGGTATTACATTGTTGCACTTAGGAAACTTTGCCATGACTTTTGCTGCAGAATTCTTGTGATTGTGAACTGAGTGATGTGTGACTGCCACTAGTAGTGGAAAAATCTTAACACAATGGAGTACCATACGGACCACAGCTGAGAAAAATGTTTTGTGCCGCAGGCCCATGATTATGAAACACTGGTGTAAACTACATCATAAAATTAGACATTTTTTGGAGTGCGCTGTTTTTCGCCATTCTCTGAAGGTTTTAGAATGTAACTGTAGTGAATAGCAGGGATCTACAGTACATAGTGTGGAATTGTGAAGCTGATGGCTGACTGCTTTATCAGGTGTGACGACGACTCGGGAGGGCCCAACAACGACAAAGAGCGCTTTGCTAGGTAGGACCATGAATTGGGGCTTGAGTGTGTGTGACATCCCTCTTGTTTGAAAGGTCTTTTTTTCTATCTTGCTTCTTGGCTCCACTTTTTGTGGCTAGGTTTCATTTTCAGGTTTTTGGAAGCCGATCAAAATATTGGAGATAGGGAAAAACTACCCAGGTATGGCCTGTACGCGCCACCATGGAAGGCTACCTCCTGCCTGGATCAATATTTCATGCATTGATTTAGGTGTTTTTTGTCTGATAACTGGTATATATTTTCCAATCAAAATGCCTCTCAGTGTTTCCCATATAGGCTTTTACTTGTGGCGAGCAACCACAAGTTTAAAAAAAACAGCAACTAACACTTCACCTCCCAGGTGATATATTTGCTTTCATCTCCTGCAATTATGTTCCACAAAACATTGACTACATGATTGGTTTTAAAATTAAGATTTTATGAGTAAATTTAAGGCCACAAGTAAAAATTTAATAAAATAAAAAAAGTTCAAAATTTTGCGATACAGTAACACTTCCAGGTGATATGTGCTTCCATCTCCTGCAATTTGTGTGTGTGTGTGTGTGTGTGTGTGTGTGTGTGTGTGTGTGTGTGTGTGTGTGTGTGTGTGTGTGTGTGTGTGTGTGTGTGTGTGTGAATATATGTATATGTGTGTGAATATATGTGTGTATATACATAAATATATGTATGTATTGATATATATATATATATATATATATATATATATGTGTGTGTGTGTGTGTGTGTATCTATGTATATACTCTATTTGTGTATATATGTATTTGTATATGTGTCTATGTATATTTGTGTGTATATATGTATGTACATATATATATGTGTGTGTGTATATGTATTAGAGATGCGCGGTTTGCGGACACAACCGCGGAGTCCGCGGATAAACCGCGGGTCGGGCGGGTAAAAATATATTTTAAATAGATGCGGGCGGTTGGCGGTTGAACCAATTCGGAAATATATATACATAGTTAAATGTTGTTACCCACATACGAAAAACGAGCAGCACTCTTTGAAACAGTCAATTATTCACCAGGCACTGCAGCACAACACAACAGAAGAAGAAGAAAAAAAGAAAAAGATGGCACCGCGTCCCAGCAACAAGTGGCGCAAGTGAATGCTCCTTCAGCGCAGCAGGGCGCATTTTAGAGGCCAGGCGCTCTCGCATGAATCCTGGCACTGTAGATGCCATTTTATTCCTGCATAGTGCTAACAAAAAAAAAAGTAAGTAGACATACGGTTGGATATGTTAAACGAATTAGTCTACGTTACCTATAGGCTTTACCAAATAAGCCCATGTCTAACCTATATTGAGTTCGGTCAGCTAAATAATTTTGATGGTTACGTGTTGTTTGGGCGCACTACAATGCAAAGGAATTAAGGCAATTGCGTTGTTTATTGTGGTTTTTTTCTATTCGAGATATACTACTATGTGTGAATAATTATTTGGCTTCGCTTTCAAGTGAAGCGCATCTCCGATTGGCGACAATGTAAGGCTATTTAGCCTGCTTTGTTTGTCGCGACCGTCTATTTTCATTATAATTCAAGTTTGATGATAAAGTGCAGTCTGATGGGTTTGATTTCCCCCCTTCAGCTATTTGCCTTGGCCAATAAGTTGCAGGTAATTTATTATTATTATTTATTTTATTTATTTTTGTTTAAATAGAGATGACATACATATGTTATTGTATAATTTAAGTTTGTGCGCGTGATTGACAGCCTAAGGCTTATGAGGCACATTTTTTATTTATTTTTTTATTTCAACTTAAAAACGTATGTGCCTATGCCTACAACATAGGCTATGTGTTTATCTTTATTTTCCTGCCTGTCGTTGACAATGGAGATTGTCTGATATTTTGTCATGGCTGCAGATCAATCAATAAAGGTTCATCTTTGTCGCGAAATTGTTCACTGCTTCACTGTGCTCCTCGTCCCTATTTGAGCATTATAACGTTAACAAGTTAATATTCATTTAAATAAATTCAGAACATTTTTTTTACCTAACGAAAATATAGGCCTAGTCTTTCTAAAACATTTTTTTAACTTCTTAAAAGCCTTGTTCTGCTTGCTGCAACTGCGCACACAAAGTGTGAGGAACGCACTCCTGATCTGAGGGCATTGGCAACAATAGTCAACACTTTCTTAATGGAAATGACAATAATATTATAATAATGATAAATAATATTATCACGCATTAATATCTCTTAGCCACTAATGCGTGGCCAAGAGATATTAATGCGTGGCACGCATTGAATGTCTCTGCGGCATTGGATCAGTCTCCTTTCTTTAACAGGCAAAAGCTTTCTAACCTCACTAATGTCTTGCATCGTCTATATTAGATATATAACAACGGGCGGATGGCGGGCGGGTGTGGTTTTGATAAAATGTTGGTTCGGATGGATGGCGGATGGATGACGACTTTTGTGATGCGGTTGCGGATGAAATAATTGGCTATCCGCGCATCTCTAATATGTATATATAATATATATGTATTTATATATATATATATATATGTACTGTATGTATATACTGTATATGTGTGTGTATTTATGTATATGTGTCTATGTATATTTGTGTGTGTGTGTATGTATGTATGTGTATATATGTATATATACTGTATATATATATATATATATATATATATATATATATATACTGTGTGTATATGTATATATATATATATATATATATATATATATATATATTGAGGTTATATTGAGGTATATATATATATATATATGTGTGTGTATATATGTGTATATGTATTTATATATGTACGTATGTGTCTGTGTATATTTGTGTGTATATATGTATGTGTGTATATATATATATACATATATATATATATATATATATGTGTGTGTATGTATATGTGTATATATATATATATATATATATATATATATATATATGTCTGTGTGTGTGTGTGTGTGTGTATGTATATATGTGTCTATGTATATTTGTGTGTATATATATGTATGTATATATATATATGTGTGTATATGTATATATATATATGTATATATGTATGTATATATATATGTGTGTATATGTATGTATATATATATATATATATATATATATATATATATATATATATATATATATATATATATATATATATATATATATATATATATATATGTGTGTGTGTGTGTATATATAATGTTCTTTTTTAGCGAAAGGAGCTGGTTGTCTTGCATAGGTTCACTTACAATTCAGCTTTATGTGAGTCTGCTAATCCTTTGCTTTTTATTTCTCCTTTCTCAGGTTGTCTGAAAGTTTTCTCTCTGCTCTCGCTCTCTTTGGCTGTCATAAACCAGCCTCTCTTGCTTTATCACGTCTATTCTCTCCATGGGTTTTATTTGGAACAAGTCATTGTTGTTTACAGCATCTACAGTCAAGGCTATGATTTAAATATCCTTATGTCATCCTCACCTCTTCTTCCTAAATGACATGCTTCTACATCACAACATTGACTCTAAACTCTACTCCACGTTGTCCACCCGCCCCATCTCGCTCTCCCTCTTTTTCCTGTCCTCCTCGTCTGCGTTCCTCCCTCGTCTTCTCGCCCCAGGGAGAACCACAGCGAGATCGAGAGGCGGCGGCGAAACAAGATGACCGCCTACATCACAGAGCTGTCGGACATGGTGCCCACGTGCAGCGCGCTCGCACGGAAGCCCGACAAGCTCACCATCCTGCGAATGGCCGTGTCGCACATGAAGTCTCTGCGGGGGAGCGGCAACACCAACCCGGACGGCTCCTACAAGCCTTCCTTCCTCACTGACCAGGTAAGGAGAATTACAACCCACTCATTGGGTTTACACATGCCATCACTCACTGTTGGGAGTGGCCTGGTACAACATGTTTAGTTGCAATAGGATACTGATATTAACCTGATACGATATCAGCAGGACTCATCCTACATACTTTTATTATTTTGTAGTGCATGGTAAAGGTAGATATTAAAAATACTCAAAAAAATACTGACATATTTATGCTTTTAGAGTGGAGTGTTAATTTTTGGCAAAACTTAGTGGCCACAATATTTCATGAAGTTAAGCTCATGACGCAGTAAGTTGAATGATGCGAACATGTTTGTTACTAGATACTTTCAAATACGCTTTGGCCCTGAAGACTTTGTATGTGTAAGTAATCTGCAACTATAATTATGTAATACTTGTGAATATTGACAAATGTGCTGTTTTAGCTGCATATTGTTCAATTAAGGACACGTAGGTTTAGTTTGTGTGCTTAGCTGTTGTGTAGCTGCTAGCTCCTAGTAGCTATATAGCCTAGCATTTTAGTCAATTTCTTGACTAAAATAGAAGAAATTGTGCGCTTATTGGAGGACATTTAGATGCTAACTGACTGTCCAGCTTTGCACAAGTAAACGCGCTGCAGGACCGGTAGTAAAATGCTTCTAAAATGCCAATAAAATGTGGTACATGTCTCCTGCATGTTTGAAAACATAGCAAAACGCCACAGGTAGGAGCAGTTAATGATCATGTGTCTCTGAGATGATGCTCCGTATAGTACACGCAAAATCCTTAAATAAGGCGGTCTGCATTACTTTACCATTGCACACAGTGTTAGTAAATCGCACGCAACACACCCACTAATAGTACATGCTATTTTATAGATTGCACATGTTGATTAGCGAGTAAATCGGGCCCTTAATGTAAAGAATTGTATCATTGAATAATTCCTAACATTTTAGCTATCCAATAGATTGTATGTTTAATTTTTTATAAGAACGGCGTATTGGTGCCTAATGTATGCGCCTGCGTGCGATTGACGTTTGTTAGCCAATTTATGCTGTTCACACCTGAAGCTCCTGACAAATTAAAAAGTACTTGAATTAGACAAAGTTTAGCCTGCGAACTTTAGCTAAAATAATAGTTAAAACTATTTTTCACTACCGCTGCAACGATTAGTTGACATTGTCGACAATAAAATTTGTCGCCGACAATTATATTTGTCAATAGTCCTGACGTCATCACTCGTGTTTTTTACCGGCGGAAGTGGGTTTGCATCGCCACTCGCAAAAACATTGCCAGTTATAACATGTCAAGTGTGAGAACATGTCCTCTTATTCTTGTTAAAAACATGAATACCTTGCTCATTTTGCAAAGAGAACCTTGTTTTTATGGCAGTACATCTGTGATACGCGAGCGTTTAAAGCGGAGGCTCGATGTCGGACATTTGAAGGGAAGATGCATCTCAACCTCCGTAAGAGTGTTACCGTACCTTATGCCTTGCTAGCTAGCTAGCAGATGTGAGACAAAGTTGTGTAAAATATATATAATATAATAATTTTAGCCAAAGTCAGCCAGCTACATCAATTCAAGTACGTTTTAAAGCAGTGTCAATTTGAAATGCCGATTAAAAAGGGTACAATAACAACAGCGCGCACAAACACGCACATACAGACAGACAGGCACCAATGCGGAGGTATCATAAGATTAAACATGCAATCTATTAAATAGCCAATATTTTAAGAAATAATCAAATATAGAATTCTACACACAGAGTCTAGTAGAGTGCTAAAACTGCCAAGAGTTAATCAATAGGCAATATATCAGTGTGCAGCTTTTTAAACATCACAAAATGTTTTTCTTTTTGAGGAAGTTGGATTTTGTGCTTTGTTGTTTGTTGTCATTGCTGCTATTCTGTTTTTTAGCAGTTTGTTTTTCTCTTAAATTGACAACATTTTATTAGTCATTTTAATTGTTGTAACAGCTGAATGAGCAGCACAAATACAGTAAAAATAAATATTTATGGATGAATTAGTCATCTCTGTTGTTAATAATCACATGCCTAAAATAACTTAAGCTGCATTTAGAAGTCGATGGAAAAATTAGAGCCATTAAATATGTGTACGCTTTATCTGACAAGTCGACTAATCATTAAGTTAATCGTTGACCAATAGACTATTAAAATAATCGTTAGTTTCTGCCCTTTTCGTCACACAACTTTGTCTCACACTTGTTAGCTAGCTAGCAAGGTAACAAGCTAACAATCTTACCGAGTTGAGATCGCATCATCCAGATGTCATTTCATCGCTTCAAATACACGCGTGTCACAGATGTACTGTTTTAAAAACAAGATGTATTTTGCAAAATGAGCAAGGTATTCATGATTTGTGATGTTTTCACCCGCGCTGTTTAATCAACCACGCTGATTCGTTTCTCCCCCGGAAAAACACGAGTGATGACGTCACGTCTATTGTCGACAAATTCATTCATTGGTGACAAATTTTACTATCTATTTGAAGACGTATCGTTGCACCCCTAGACTACAGCATAGTAACTAGGACTGCAGCTATCGATTGTTTTAGTTATTAAATTAGTTTGTTTGATTCATCAATTAATCGGATAAAAAACACTATAGCCTCAATGCGTATTTTGTGAAAATAACTGAAGTAACGATTTTTCTGCTTGCCATAACCTTTTTTTCTAACAAATGCACATAATCAACATTGAAATTGCACTTTTATCATGTGTGCATTGGTAAAAGTAAAAAAAAACTGTCGCCACCACACAGTTTACAGCACCCACACACGACTACTCTCATGTGCGCTCTTTTGCAGTGGCCGTGCAGAAACTATGACGGCGTATTTAAAGTTCCATTCAGTTTATGCAGTCTGAATGTTATCAATTTTTATTAGTTACACTCATTAAACAATTAATCAAAGCAACACATCCATCCGTCCATTTATCCATTTTCTACCGCTTGTCCCATTTGGGGTCGCGGGGGGTGCTGTAGCCTATCTCAGCTGCATTCGGGCAGAAGGCGAGGTACACCCTGGACACGTCGCCACCTCATCGCAGGGCCAACACAGTTAGGCAACAGTCACACACTAAGGCCAATTTAGTGTTGCCAATCAACCTATCCCCAGGTGCATGTCTTTATATACATCAAATATTTTGTCTAATTGAATTAATCAATGAATCATTGCAGCCATAAAATTGATTATGTGATAAGTTTACATTGCATGCACATTTGCGTTGACTTGACTTGCATGTATGTATTTCTATTTTTCAAGGTGCCAGTTATGATTGATAAGCAATGGAAAAAGCAATCCCATTATTGAATGACACGTCTATGTTGCCCATGCATGTCGTGTTTGTGTACCAAAGGCTTTGACTTCGTCGATTAATCAGCCTTTCTTTTTATGTCTACTTTGCAAAATTTGTAGAATATCTCACATCTTTCTTTTTATGTCTATTTTGCCGGCTGGTAATTAGCAGTAACAATTGGAGAAATGAGCATCTCATTAGTTAGCTGACATGTCTCTGTTGCTGGTGCATGAGCCAGTGTACAATGATGGGATCCATATTGTTAGTGACCTGCAAAAGCTATGAACACGCTAGCCTACAGTATGTACAGTACAATATTGACAATCAGCAACAGTTTGAAACACATTACAGACTCCTGCTGGACTAGAGTGCAACAGCGATGACACTAACTATGCCTGGGCAGATCACACATTTTGCTGGATTATTATTTTCTCCCACAAATTACTGCCCATTAAATTACAAACCCCGTTTCCATATGAGTTGGGAAATTGTGTTAGATGTAAATGTAAACAGAATACAATGATTTGCAAATCCTTTTCAACCCATATTCAATTGAATGCATTACAAAGACAAGATATGTGATGTTCAAACTCATAAACTTTATTTTTTTTTTGTAAATAATAATTAACTTAGAATTTCATGGCTGCAACACGTGCCAAAGTAGTTGGGGAAGGGCATGTTCACCATTGTGTTACATGGCTTTTCCTTTTAACAACACTCAGTAAACGTTTGGGAACTGAGGAGACACATTTTTTAAGCTTCTCAGGTGGAATTCTTTCCCATTCTTGCTTGATGTACAGCTTAAGTTGTTCAACAGTCCGGGGGTCTCCGTTGTGGTATTTTAGGCTTCATAATGCGCCACACATTTTCAATGGGAGACATGTCTGGACTACAGGCAGGCCAGTCTAGTACCCGCACTCTTTTACTATGAAGCCACGTTGATGTAACAGGTGGCTTGGCATTGTCTTGCTGAAATAAGCAGGAGCGTCCATGGTAACGTTACTTGGATGGCTACATATGTTGCTTCAAAACCTGTATGTACCTTTCAGCATTAATGGGGCCTTCACAGATGTGTAAGTTACCCATGTCTTGGGCACTAATACACCCCCATACCATCACAGATGCTGGCTTTTCAACTTTGCGCCTATAACAATCCGGATGGTTCTTTTCCTCTTTGGTCCGGAGGACACGACGTCCACAGATTCCAAAAACATTTTTGAAATGTGGACTCGTCAGACCACAGAACACTTTTCCACTTTGTATCAGTCCATCTTAGATGAGCTCAGGCCCAGCGAAGCCGACGGCGTTTCTGGGTGTTGTTGATAAACGGGTTTCGCCTTGCATTGGAGAGTTTTAACTTGCACTTACAGATGTAGCGACCAACTGTAGTTACTGACAGTGGGTTTCTGAAGTGTTCCTGAGCCCATGTGGTGATATCCTATACACACTGATGTCGCTTGTTGATGCAGTACAGCCTGAGGGATGGAAGGTTTAGCTGCTTACGTGCAGTGATTTCTCCAGATTCTCTGAACCCTTTGATGATATTACGGACCGTAGATGGTGAAATTCCTAAATTCCTTGCAATAGCTGGTTGAGATAGGTTTTTCTTAAACTGTTCAACAATTTGCTCACACATTTGTTGACAAAGTGGTGACCCTCGCCCCATCCTTGTTTGTGAATGACTGAGCATTTCATGGAATCTACTTTTATACCCAATCATGGCACCCACCTGTTCCCAATTTGCCTGTTCACCTGTGGGATGTTCCAAATAAGTGTTTGATGAGCATTCCTCAACTTTTATCAGTATTTATTGCCACCTTTCCCAACTTTGTCACGTGTTGCTGGCATCAAATTCTAAAGTTAATGATTATTTGCAAAAAAAAAAATGTTTATCAGTTTGAACATCAAATATATTGTCTTTGTAGCATATTCAACTGAATATGGGTTGAAAATGATTTGCAAATCATTGTATTTCGTTTATATTTACATCTAACACAATTTCCCAACTCATATGGAAACGGGGTTTGTACATTATTGTCAGCATTATGTTTAGACCAATGTAATGATAATAATAATAATGCAAATAACCCTTTTAAACAAAAACAACTTGTATTCCTCATTAGTTTTTTTACTGTTGTATTTGGAAGGTAAATAACTCTCGATTATTCTAAATAAGTAAATAAGCAATAAAAAATGGATTCTTAATCTCTGTTAACATAAATAACACTTAAATAAATATTGAACTAGAGACAACGATTGTGGATGACTGAGGGTTCACTCTGTACGTTTATTTCTGCTATTGAACAAGCGATGCACAGAGCGAAACCTCTTGCACCCTGTTTGGAAGCAAGAGACGAAGAAAACAAACACAAACAAACATGGCAATTTATCGATGCCGGCAAAAATATCAGGTTTATTTTTGTACATTGATAGAATTATTGACTTATCCATGATTGGCCCAGGCCTATATGGCACAAACACACATTGTGAGCTTAGTCAGTCCGTTAAGTGTGAGCTTTAAGCAAGGGATGTGCCGATCGACTGGCCAACGTTCAATATTGGACGATTTATTTAAAAAAAGTACATGATTGCCAATGCTGAATAATGCCTTTCAATGCTGATCACAAACGTTGATCCCCTCTGGTTAATATTGTATTTATTTTTAGTCCCTAACTGTGTATCTCCATACACAGTGTGGAGTCACGCCCCTACGTTGATAATAGTCACCTCCATTACAGCAAATAAACTGCATTTCTTAAAATCTTATCAAGTATTAAGACGAAGCTAAACATTTTACACACCAAGAGCAAGCAGGAACAGGCATGCTAATAGCTAATCTCGCTAGAAACAACAGAAGAAATAAGTGCTTAGTAACGTTTAAGATGTGTTAGTAGAAGCACGTTGTAGCAGAAACTATTAACAGGAAATTAACAAGTAGATTAATGGAGCGGGGATCATCCATAAATTGCTGGTGTCAATACCAAGGTTATTATCAGTATATGAGCGAATCAAGAGTGATTAGATCGATATTTTTATTTTCTCAAAATTGTTTTGGTTGTTTTTGTTCATGCTTAAGAATTTAGAGAATAATTTCCTGGACTAAGAATAATTTTCTAGGTCTTTGTTGTTTTTGATTTTGTTTGGTTATTGTGTACTATTAACTTTGTTTTGCTCAAACAATCGTTTGTAATATAAAATAATATGGAACTAGTTAAAATATTGTGCTGCTAGTATTAAACTGTCAATTGCACTTTCTTCCAATAAATATATATTTTTAAATTCACAGTTAATACATGCGATCGGTATCGGCTGATCTCACCCTATGATCGGAATCGGCAGCATAAATCCCCAATCGGAACATCCTGACTTTAAATGGTTTACTCTCTCAGTATAAGTTGCAAGATAAAAACATGTGAATTGGTCAAATCTATCACCAGCCGGACTTGATGCCTTCTCTATGCAGGAGCTAAAACATCTCATACTGGAGGCAGCAGACGGCTTCCTGTTCGTGGTGTCATGCGAGACCGGCCGCATCGTATACGTCTCGGACTCTCTGACGCCCGTTCTGAACCAGTCACAGTCGGACTGGCTAGGCTCATCGCTCTATGACCAGCTCCACCCAGACGACAAGGAGAAGCTGAGGGAGCAGTTGTCCACTGCAGAGAACAACAACACAGGTAAGACGCACACAGTAATAAAACATAACTGTTTGAAAGAATCATTCCAAAAAACCCAATGGTGATCTATTTTGAAAAAAGGGAGGATGTTGGACTTGAAGACAGGAACAGTGAAGAAGGAAAGCCAGCAGTCGTCGGCCAGGATGACAATGGGAGCCCGTCGCTCTTTCATATGTAGAATGAGGTGTGACACGCTTTGACACATTGGAGAAGTGTGCCTGAATGCAGCATTTGTTCATGGTCCGATTCTATTTGCAGGTGTGGCACATGTCCTGTGGAACCGATGTCCATGAACAGGCTAAATTTCCTTAGGAATAGAAACAGGTAACTAGAGCCAAGACTGTCAGGAACAATGTGACCTAGTGTTTAGAATTTGCCACTATTTGATAATTTTGCTTCAATGTAGAAATGGTTTGGGTGCAGCAAAAGAAGGAGAACCTCAGTATGTTGTGGTCCACTGTACAGGTTACATTAAGTCTTGGCCGCCTGCAGGTAAAGCCTTTCTCATCACGTGCTTTTGGTATTTTTACACAATGTGCTTTGACACATTTCCTGTTTTTAGGAGTGTCCTTATCAGACAACGAGCCAGACAACAATCAGGGGAGTCGCTACTGCCTTGTTGCCATCGGCAGATTACAGGTAGAAATACTGTAACTAATAATGTCATAAACTCATTTCAACATTTAAGTGCAGACATATCTACCACAGGATATTATTACATGGCCAAACTTGTGACTACACGGTTTCATAAGGTTTTGCAAGTTTTCTGTTATCCATGGCTTGGAAAACACTGACACACTTTTAGGATGCTCTACCGCAAATTTGCAAAAATATTAACTAACAACACTAATTAAGCATGAGCAACCTGCGGTTATGCGGACGCTACTCAGACTTGACGACACAGGTAATCAAACTCCCTCTTAAGTAATGTTGCAATTTTCAACACCAACAAAGCAAATTAAGCTTGGTAGAAAACGCTCAAACATAAAATAAGGCTGTACTCTTCCAAAATGCGCTGGCTTAATGCTAAATTACATTGGATGTGCCTTAGACAGACTACTATTAGCATTAGCGATTTTACATGGCAATTTCAACACCTCCAAATTTGGTAATGAAATCTACAACTAAGATGAATGTACAATCAAACAGCTGGAGAGTAATAAGCACAATGCTTGCAGTATAAACACTTTGTAGGGCGCAACATAACACATTCAGCTTCTTGGAAAAAAGCTACTTTCTTGTTAGACAACATAATATAAATAGCCTATACGGTACTGCCATCTAATGTCTTTAAAGTGCAACTACATTGCAAATGAGACTCAAGTGGCAAAGAAAACAAGATTTAGCAACTGGACAGCACAGTTATCACAATCATCTCATGTTCAAATGTTACATTAAAAAATAAAATGTTATCATCAAACATTTAACATTTATTAACACAAACAAAAGTACCAAAATTTGGTTCGTCGAGTACCGGTATTGATTTTGCACTGAACAGAAAGTAATTCTAGTTTGAGATTGTGTAGGTAGACAGTAATTATTTTGCTGTTCTCGCTTCATAGTGGTAATAATGAAGATAACAATACTTCAACTATGGATGTAACGATAAACTGTATTAATGATAACTGCGGTAAAACTCCAGATGGTTAGTATTACCGTTTTAAATTAAAATTATTGAAAAACTGATTGATAACTGCACTTTGATAAACTCACAAACTGACTGGCGCCATGAGCTTAAATGCTAACAGGAAAACAAGAGACATTCACGGTAAAAGACAAGCCCTAATCTAAGCTTATATAAACCTATTGCTGTCTGAGCAATTGAGTACAAAGTGATTGTTCTATACTCAGAGGAATAAGAGACACAGGTGTCTTTACGGTGTGTTCAAGGACCGCTGAACAGAGTAGGATGCCACAATGCCCAATCGCCCTCTGCTGGTCAAACTCAGGGCTACATGTATTAAAAGAGATTTGATTGCCCGAGTCAAACTGCCAAAAAACAACAGGACCACGAATACAAAATACATCACAAAGTCAGCAATTTCAATACATTCATACTTGTTTTCCAGTCGGCGTTAAAAATCCAATTTTCGTAATTAAAAAAAAAAAAATTCTGGGTCGATAGTGCCATCTTCTTCTACTCACCCTACTGTTGATTTATTGTGACACAAATGCTTGGCCGTTGCCCCTTGCGGGGTGGCGGGGGTACTGCATACATGAACAACACTAGTTTGAATGGTTTCATCAAGCCTATTTTGGTGATGTTCGCTGGGCCACATCCGGCCCGCCAAAGCTAAATGCTTTGAAAACAAGACGCAGTAACGTCTTTCCCAGTTAAAAAACAACGTACTTCAATATAAACTTAAACATTGCAACTAAGTTATTCAAGTGTGCACATTTAACCTACTAGTGGTGCTCTCTTATTACAGAGAAGAATACGGGACGGGGTTGTCTTATGGTGCGTTCAAGGACTGCTGAACAGAATAGGACGCCACAACGCCTGCTATAAATAAAAATAATAGATTTTATTCGTTACACACTTTTCATTTAAATGAATATTAAAGTGCTACAGTACAAAGCAATATTTAAAACAAAAGCTCAGACATTAAAACAGGTAAAATACTAAGACTAAAACACTATCAGTGAATCACAAAAAGCACAAAACCTGCAAAATGGGGGCTTTGCATTATTTAAAAAAAATAACTTGGTCAAATGATTTCAGTGTGTGTATGAGTACGTTTTGAGCACATTCAATAAATATTGCGATCATAATGATAACCGTAAGTATTTTGGTCATGATAACCATGAAATCATATGTTTATATCGTTACATCCCTAACTTCAACACACAACCCATTTTTCATATAAATTGTGCCTTGGGGTCGCACATTTTGTGTCGGCAAGTGGACGAACGTGTATGTCGATGTGGTCTTAGGGCATTTTTTTTTTTGGATGATAAGAACACGGTGGACCAGGACATAAGTTGGTCTGACTTAAGTGATAGCTAGCTAGCTATCTCTATATATATATTTATGTGTGTGTGTGTGTGTGTGTTTTATATGTATATATATATATATATATATATATATATATACAGGTAAAAGCCAGTAAATTAGAATATTTTGAAAAACTTGATTTATTTCAGTAATTGCATTCAAAAGGTGTAACTTGTACATTATATTTATTCATTGCACACAGACTGATGCATTCAAATGTTTATTTCATTTAATTTTGATGATTTGAAGTGGCAACAAATGAAAATCCAAAATTCCGTGTGTCACAAAATTAGAATATTACTTAAGGCTAATACAAAAAAGGGATTTTTAGAAATGTTGGCCAACTGAAAAGTATGAAAATGAAAAATATGAGCATGTACAATACTCAATACTTGGTTGGAGCTCCTTTTGCCTCAATTACTGCGTTAATGCGGCGTGGCATGGAGTCGAAGAGTTTCTGGCACTGCTCAGGTGTTATGAGAGCCCAGGTTGCTCTGATAGTGGCCTTCAACTCTTCTGCGTTTTTGGGTCTGGCATTCTGCATCTTCCTTTTCACAATACCCCACAGATTTTCTATGGGGCTAAGGTCAGGGGAGTTGGCGGGCCAATTTAGAACAGAAATACCATGGTCCGTAAACCAGGCACGGGTAGATTTTGCGCTGCGTGCAGGCGCCAAGTCCTGTTGGAACTTGAAATCTCCATCTCCATAGAGCAGGTCAGCAGCAGGAAGCATGAAGTGCTCTAAAACTTGCTGGTAGACGGCTGCGTTGACCCTGGATCTCAGGAAACAGAGTGGACCGACACCAGCAGATGACATGGCACCCCAAACCATCACTGATGGTGGAAACTTTACACTAGACTTCAGGCAACGTGGATCCTGTGCCTCTCCTGTCTTCCTCCAGACTCTGGGACCTCGATTTCCAAAGGAAATGCAAAATTTGCTTTCGTCAGAAAACATGACTTTGGACCACTCAGCAGCAGTCCAGCTCTTTTTTTCCTTAGCCCAGGTGAGACGCTTTTCGCGCTGTTTCTTGGTCAACAGTGGCTTGACACGAGGTATGCGGCAGTTGAAACCCATGTCTTTCAAGCGTCTCTTGGTGGTGGATCTTGAAGCACTGACTCCAGCAGCTGTCCACTCCTTCTGAATCTCCCCCACATTTTTGAATGGTTTTTTTTTTCACAATCTTGACCAGGGCGCGGTGATCCCTATCGCTTGTACACTTTTTCTGACCACAGTTTTTCCTTCCCTTTGCCTCTCCATTAATGTGTTTGGACACAGAGCTCTGAGAACAGCCAGCCTCTTCAGCAATAACCTTTTGTGTCTTTCCCTCCTTGTGCAATGTGTCGATGGTTGCCTTTTGGACAGCTGTCAAATCTGAAGTCTTCCCCATGTTTGTGTAGGCTTCAGAACTGGACTGAGAGACCATTTAAAGCCCTTTGCAGGTGTTTTGAGTTAATCAGCTGATTAGTTTGTGGCACCAGGTGTCTTCAAAATTTAACCCTTACACAATATTCAAATTTTGTGACACACGGAATTTTGGATTTTCAATTGTTGCCACTTCAAATCATCAAAATTAAATGAAATAAACACTTGAATGCATCAGTCTGTGTGCAATGAATAAATATAATGTACAAGTTACACCTTTTGAATGCAATTACTGAAATAAATCAAGTTTTTCCAAATATTCTAATTTACTGGCTTTTACCTGTATATATGTATATGTGTATGTATATATATGTATATGTGTATGTATATATATATATATATGTATATATATATATATGTGTGTGTATTAGAGATGCGCGGTTTGCGGACACAACCGCGGAGTCCGCGGATCGGGCGGATGAAATTAAAAAAAATAAGATTTTATCCGCTCGCGGGTCGGGTCGGGCGGATTAATTAGATTTTTTTTTTTTTTTTTTTTTTTTTTGCGGGTGGCAGTTAAACCAATTGGGAAATATATATACATAGTTAAATGTTGTTACCCACATACGAAAAACGAGCAGGCACCTGCTGCATATGCCACAACAGAAGAAAAAAAAAAAAGAGATGGACACTTTTACGGAGCGGAGAAGGCCCCCGACGCCTCGCCGGGGTCCGGGACCGAGGCCCCTTCCCCCGAGAGGGCCCCACCGGGAGCCGTAGCTGAGGCGATCCGCGAGAAGGGCCTGACGCACGTCCAGGGTCACTACCGCGCCCACCGCACCGACACCCCGCCTCGTCCGCTTTCGACGCAGCCGGCGTCACGCGCAGCAGGTAAGCAGCTTACCTGCCCGCCACCCCCGTGGCCGGGGGCTCGTAACATGGGTCACTCCGCGCGCTCCGCCCGCGCAGCTTACCTGCTTGCCACCCCTGTTGCCGGGGGCGCGTAAAAGGGGTCACTCCGCGCTCAGTGCGCTCACGAAAGGGGTGGGGCTCACCCTGGTTGATATAGAGAGCAGGACAGTGGCCATGGAATTTCATTTAAGGTTTGTGATAAACCATCAAACTCATTCGTTAAAAGGACTCTATAGTAATATAAAGCGAATTTTTTTGGACATTATCATGCAAGAAAAGTTTATTTTTGGGATCGCGATCACCGCGTAATGATTTTTAAAGGTTGCATTACATTATTAACTGTCCCATGTGATCAGCCAGTGCAATTGGAAGTCCATGCTCAATTATTGCCTCCGTAAATAAAACTTCGGCATTTATCACATCCAAAGAATCTGTTTGGGCGACGAAAAACGTTGAAAGTTTTCCACTTGTATCGCTAGCAACGGCATTAGACTTGTGTTTTTTTTGTCCCAACGTGGTCTTTTACATCGCTAATTCCTCCGTGTCCGATCGAAAAATCTTGTCTGCACAAGGTGCAATTCGCGTAGTTTTCACCCTTTTTTTTTTTTTTTATTAATATTAGATATATAACAACGGGCGGATGGCGGGCGGATGCAGTTCAGATCAAACGTTACATCGGGTGGATGGCGGATGGTTGACGACTTTCTGACGCGGTTGCGGATGAGATAAATTGCCTATCCGCGCATCTCTAGTGTGTATATATATATATATATATATATATATATATATGAATGACTTACATCCTCCCACTTCAGGTGACCTGCTGTCCAGGTGACACGGATGTCAACAGCATCAGCGTTCCGGTAGAGTTCATCTCACGCCACAATTGCCAGGGCATCTTCACCTTTGTAGACCACCGCTGTGTGGCAGCCGTCAGCTACCAGCCTCAGGTGCTCCGCCGCACAGCGCTTCTTCTTCGAGTAGTTTGTGTTTGTGTACGAGAAGCTTACTAATATTGTGTCTTTTAGGAGCTGCTGGGAAAGAATATTCTTGACCTCGCCCATCCTGAAGACCAAGGCTTACTTCAAGATAGCTTCCAACAGGTAAAAAGTCGATTGTAAAGCAGTGATGTTTATTTCTTGTATTGATCGCTTCCTGTTGCCCTTTGCACTGTTGTGTGTGACTTGTTAAAGGTCACACAGATGTGGAACTTGACCCAGCAATTATTGGGACCCTCCTTTTTACAGGGAAGAGTCCTCCCAGATTTTTTTATTTTAAGGACGTCTGAATAAACAGAAGTGACTAAAATTACAAGCGGTAGAAAATGGATGGATTAGAATTGAAGATTAACAATGTATTCTACAAAAAAGGAGCCAGTACCCACAATAGCAATACCAGCGCTGGAGAGAGGACTAAGCTGTCTAAAGTCTGGAGTGGGGTTGTCCCGATAACATTTTAGTACCGGTACCAAAATGTGTATCGATAATTTTTGATACTTTTCCAAATAAAGGGAACTACGA
Organism: Nerophis lumbriciformis; assembly: GCF_033978685.3. Taxonomy (NCBI): domain Eukaryota; kingdom Metazoa; phylum Chordata; class Actinopteri; order Syngnathiformes; family Syngnathidae; genus Nerophis; species Nerophis lumbriciformis. The sequence goes on from NC_084568.2 coordinate 14,976,392, forward strand.
AAAGCGTCAATATTGGCTTTATTTTAACAGAACATGTTACACTACATTAAACATTCACAGTCAAAGAACAATTTTACAAGGTTAAAATAGAAATTAAAAGGCATTAAACACATTGGGCTTTTTTTTGTTGCACCCAAAGAACACTTTTCCATATTACATATAGTCTGCCATAATAAAAGATTAGGTTAGAATAAAACAGAAAGTTTTACTGACATTATAATAAATTATTCATGAAAATATATACAAAAACATGCACCTGGGGATAGGTTGATTGGCAACACTAAATTGGCCCTAGTGTGTGAATGTGAGTGTGAATGTTGTCTGTTTATCTGTGTTGGCCCTGCGATGAGGTGGTGACTTGTCCAGGGTGTACCCCGCCTTCCGCCTGATTGTAGCTGAGATAGGCTCCAGCGCCCCCCGCGACCCCAAAAGGGAATAAGCGGTAGAAAATGGATGGATGGATGAAATATGGTTGTCACTCCTGGTCTGTGCTTTAAGAAAAATACAATTACTAGTATTACTACAATTAGTACTAAAAAGAAAAGTGGATAAATGTACACAGATAAGCCATGTAGCAGGTAAAACACATTTATTAAAAATAAAACACAAATTGTAGGAGTTTGTTACAAAATTTTGTCATTTCACTTGTAAATTTGGCATCAAGCCAAGCAGCTGTGTGCGCGGCTATGTATCTACATGTGCATAACAAGGGAGCGGATTAACTATATTATGAGAATATTGTATGTGTGTTTGCGAGAATGGCATTGTGTTGGCTGAGTGACGTCAGTGATTGAGTGGGCAAGTAAAGAGAGAGCAGCAGGACAGGTGTATCAACTACATTATACCTGTCACTATTTAAACTCCTTGTGCAGATCTGAATGCTTATTATTTAAATGTTTACCTAAATTTTAAGCAAAGGTGGTAATACTAATCGCCACATTTGGCGACGTGTGTTTTAAAGCAGCCGTTGTGAGTGTAGCGTGTGTGTGTGTGTGTGTGTGTGTGTGTGTGTGTGTGTGTGTGTGTGTGTGTGTGTGTGTGTGTGTGTGTGTGTGTGTGTGTGTGTGTGTGTGTGTGTGTGTGTGTGTGTGTGTGTGTGTGTGTGTGTGTGTGTGTGTGTGTGTGTGCGTGTGTTCCTTTAAGAATGGCAGTATGTGGGGTGAGTGACATGAGTAAGTGAGTGGGCAAGTAAGGACAGGTTGTGGTAGCATGTGCAGGAGTGTCAATAGCATGATGGATGTCCGGTTGTGCCCTGTGCAAATTATAAATAAAGTGACCAAGTTGTAACTAATCGACTGCCTCGTCATTCCACCAAAGAGCGGAGCTTTACGGACCCAGTGTTACCCCCAATCCAAACATCGGCCATGCGCTCCTCGACCACGGTCTGGGAGCCGACAAGCAGGAAAGATGTAAAGCAACCCTTACAGAGCGGCGCCTGCCGGTTTAAAGCACGCACCCTCTTTATTGGGGCGGCATGGCGTGGTGGGTAGAGCGGCCGTGCCCGGAATTTGAGGGTTGCAGGTTCGCTCCCCGCCTCTTGCCATCCAAATCACTTCCGTTGTGTCCTTGGGCATGACACTTCACCCTTGCCCCCAGTGCCGCTCACACTGGTGAATGAATGATGGGTGGTGGTCGGAGGCGCAAACTGGCAGCCACGCTTCCGTCAGTCTACCCCAGGGCAGCTGTGAGTGTGTTTGCGAGAATGGCAACGTGTTGGCTGAGTAACGTCAGTGATTGAGTGGGCGAGTAAAGAGAGAACAGCAGGACAGGTGTAACAAGTGCTTTGAGTGTCTAGAAAAGCGCTATATAAATCTATCCATCCATCCATTTTCTACCGCTTATTCCCTTTGGGGTCGCGGGGGGCGCTGGAGCCTCTCTCAGCTACAATCGGGCAGAAGGCGGTGTACACCCTGGACAAGTCGCCACCTCATCGCAGGGCCAACACAGATAGACAGACAACATTCACACTCACATTCACACCCTAGGGCCAATTTAGTGTTGCCAATCAACTTATCCTAATCCATTATTATTATTTATTAACCAGTACAATTGTCGTTTTTTGCCATTCTTCCCCACCACGATGGTATTGGTTTGTATGCATTTTGTGTGTGCGTTTTGACACACTCAACATCATGCGCCTCGCAGGCCTGGAATTTTAACTTTTTTAAGGTCAAGACTAGTGTTGCCTTAAAGGAGGGCTCATATTTTAGGGCACCAAGGCAAACATTATTTTCTTTCGAGGCAGAGGCTCCAAAGCATGCATGCATATATGTATATACACACTAGAGATGCGCGGTTTGCGGGCACAACCGCGGAGTCCGCGGATTATCCGCGGATCGGGCGGATGAAATTAAAAAAAATTAGATTTTATCCGCGGGTCGGGTCGGGCGGTTGAAAAAAAAATAAATTAGATTTTAAATAGATTCAGGCGGGTGGCAGTTAAACCAATTCGGAAATATATATACATAGTTAAATGTTGTTACCCACATACGAAAAACGAGCAGGCACCTGCAGCATATGCCACAACAGAAGAAAAAAAAAAAAAGAGATGGACACTTTTACGGAGCGGAGAAGGGACGCCTCGCTGGGGTCCGGGACCGAGGCCCCTTCCCCCGAGAGGGCCCCACCGGGAGCCGTAGCTGAGGCGATCCGCGAGAAGGGCCCGACGCACGTCCAGGGTCACCACCGCGCCCACCGCACCGACACCCCGCCTCGTCCGCCTTCGCGCGGAGTGACCCCTGTTACGAGCGCACCTCCAAGCGCGTCTCGCTGCCGGCGACGGCCGGGTATGGGCCTGACGCTCCAGCGCCATCCATTTTCAGGGCTAGTTGATTCGGCAGGTGGGTTGTTACACACTCCTTAGCGGGTTCCAACTTCCATGGCCACCGTCCTGCTGTCTATATCAACCAGGGTGAGCCCCACCCCTTTCGTGAGCGCACTGCGCGCGGAGTGACCCCTGTTACGCGCCCCCGCCCGCGCAGCTTACCTGCCCGCCACCCCTGTTGCCGGGGGCCAGTAACAGGGGTCACTCCGCGCGCTCCGCCCGCGCAGCTTACCTGCCCGCCACCCCTGTTGCCGGGGGCGCGTAACAGGGGTCACTCCGCGCGCAGTGCGCTCACGAAAGGGGTGGGGCTCACCCTGGTTGATATAGACAGCAGGACGGTGGCCATGGAAGTTGGAACCCGCTAAGGAGTGTGTAACAACCCACCTGCCGAATCAACTAGCCCTGAAAATGGATGGCGCTGGAGCGTCAGGCCCATACCCGGCCGTCGCCGGCAGCGAGACGCGCTTGGAGGTGCGCTCAGCGCGGCTCCCATATGATTGCGCACTGGTGTGCGTCTGGGCCGTGACAGCGTGGCACGCGAATGTCTGTGCTGCATTGGATCAGTCTCCTTTCTTTAACAGGCAAAAGCTTTATAACCTCACTAATGCCTTGTATCGTCTATATTAGATATATAACAACGGGCGGGTGCGGGCGGGTGCGGTTCTGATTAAATGTTAGAAACGGGTGGATGGCGGATGGTTGACGACTTTCTGATGCGGTTGCGGATGAAATAATTGCCTATCCGCGCATCTCTAATATACACACACACACACATACAAGTAAATGATATACAAATAATCAAATGTCAATAAATTGACATTTGATTCATATAGTGTATGACCTAACTTGTAGTAAACTTTAGTAAAGTTGTGTATAAACTAGGGGTGTAACGGTACACAAAAATTTCGGTTCGGTACGTACCTCGGTTTAGAGGTCACGGTTCGGTTCATTTTCGGTACAGTAAGAAAACAACAAAATATACATTTTTTGGTTATTTATTTACCAAATTTGTAAACAATGGCTTTATCCTTTTAACATTGGGAACACTATAATAATTCTGCCCACGTTAATCAACATTAAACTGCCTCAAGTTGTTGCTCAGATTAAATAAAATGACAAAACTTTTCTTCTACATATAGAAAGTGCAACATTAAACCGTTTCAAGTCCACTCATCATGCTTAATTTATTACAGCATTTGGGAAGCCTGTAGTTGATTTTTATTATGTAAATATTATATTTTTATCAACATGTGATAGCAGGGACCCTGCCATTCAAAACTAGGCTGCTGCATTACTAATGATTAATGTAACTATAGCTGAAAAAATGGTACAATAGCAATAGGAGAGTCTATTCATCCCTGAACACCATGGAGTTCATGTAAGCTTAATGATGCACTTACATTATTATATCAACTATCAGAGACAGAAACTCTTCATTTAACATAATGTCCCTTTTTGCTGCTTCAACACAGAAAAAGGTAAAGTGAAATAACAGACAGACAGGGCTTTGCTGTCCGTAACATACACACACAGACCGCAAAATGAGCTAACGTTACGCTAAAAGCGAATTAGCCTTCACCTCAAGCCAGGACTGCGAGCGAGCTGAGCTGCCTTTTATATTTCTAGAAGGTCAACGGGCTCATAGTGATGTTACTAGTAGTTGACTGGGAGGTATTTATTATAATTTGTGGAGAGTCCGCTGCCTGATGCTTACCTGCTAAGCACTGACTACATGCGCTCTGAATACACACTGCTGATTGGCTGTTACCGCTCTGAATACGCACTGCTGATTGGCTGTTACCGCTCTGTTTGTAACCAATCAGATGGTTGTGTGGGTGGGACAATGCTGGGTGCTGTGTAGAGAACTGACAGAGGCAGAAGGAAGCGGAGGCAGCTACTTAATATGTTCGTGTGAAAACTCGTTCGGTACACCTCTGAACCGAACCAAAACCCCCGTACCGAAACGGTTCAATACAAATACACGTAACGTTACACCCCTATTAATTTTTTTATTTTTTTTAATTAAATCAACATAAAAAAAACACAATATATACATTATATATCAATATAGATCAATACAGTCTGCAGGGATACAGTCCGTAAGCACACATGATTGTATTTCTTTATGGGGAAAAAAAATAAAAAATACCCTATTTTTATTATAACTATAACATATAGAACATGCTGTACATTTACCAAACAATCTGTCACTCCTAATCTCTAAATCCCATGAAATCTTATACGTCTAGTCTCTTACGTGAATGAGCTAAATAATATTAATTGATATTTTATGGTAATGCGTTAATAATTTCACACATAAGTCGCTCCTGAGTATAAGTCGCACCCCCGGCCAAACTATGAAAAAACTGCGACTTATAGTCCGAAAAATACGGTAGATAAATAAAAAGAAATGTAAAAATTTGAAAGATGGCCATAAGATGTAACTGCACTGTTTGTCCTAGTATACAACAATAGTGTTCATATATGAGAGATCTAGTCTACATATCAGAGAACACCTCTCAACTATTTGAAAGTTTGGCAATGAATTATGGCAGCACTGCAGTCATTTTGCCATTTTTGACGGAGCATAAGCAGCTGCTTCTGGAAGGCATAAGGTATTGTATGTGATGTTGGTAGATGATGTAACTGTGGCATCCAACTTGCCCGCTGCATGCCCACTCTGTAAATAAATATATTATTATTTTTATTAGATGCTAATTATTAACATAATCATCTGACTGACACACACACAGTGACACACAAACCCTAATGTTACACTGGTAAAGACAAAACACGTTGCAGAGTTTCTGCTAGGATTTGTTTTTAACACCAAGTTTTAAAAGTAACGTAAAGTAGCAGCAGTCATTAACAGCACAAAACACACAAACAGAATTCTGTTTTGCTCTGCTGCAGTAAATGTTGTGTGGACACACTACTCACTCTCATCGATAGCGCCCAATAATAAGGAACTTTATGTAACACTTAAGTGTAACTATAAGAATGTTTCTTTCTTTTCTTTTCTTTCTTTTTTTAGTTTATTTCGAACATGAACACACTTACAGTATAATACATCACACAATGTCCTATCATTTCTCTTTACATCATGTCCAAAAAGGAGTAGGAAGAAGCAAATCGTATTTAATCCCACCCCTGTCCCACTTCAGAGTGTTTACAAATACATACGTTCATTTGCTGTCTTCTTTTTGTAACACAATTACATCAGTGAAGTTCTTGTAATAGATAATTAAGTCAGTCATGATAAACATACTAAGATGAAGAATATTCCATTTTCAATAAGATTGAAGATATTTCTCATAATTCTTCTTTATAATTTGTAAGCACTATTTGAACAACCTCTTATACTGGATCATATCAGTACATTGTTTGTTTATCTTTGCTTTATCCATTCCATAGTTTAATGCCACATACTGATATGATAACGGTTTTTAGTGTTGTATGAGCATACAAATGTTTTAAGTTAGTTTTTTCTCTAAGGTTATGTTTTTCCTCTTTAGTTGAAAAGTATTGTTGTACATTCTTGGATAGCAGGTTATAGTTTGCTTTGTACAAAGTTTTAGCTGTTTGCAATTTCACCAAACCATTGAAATTCAATATTTTTGACTCAATAAATAAAGGGTTTGTATGTTCTCTATATCCAACATTATGTATCAGTCTAATTGATCTTTTTTGTAACACAGTTAATGAATGAAGCGTACATTTGTAGTTGTTTCCCAATATTTCTACACAATAACTCAGATATGGTAACACTTGCAAGCAGGAGAGAATGGGGAGTGATTTTTGGTCCAGGACATATTTTGCAACGTTTGACAGACCAACGATGACAAGTTATTTTTTTAAACACTTTCCATCATGCAAGGGCAAGTGTTGCCTCCCTTCGTAGGGACTTTTTTCCTGCATTTTCTGGTGATGGGCTGACCTTCCTCAATCATTTTACCATCAGCATGCTTTACCAATCCAAAATACGTCCAAACTTCAGATTTTGTCCGTTTACTACCAGGTCAAAATATCAAGAGCGACGTCCGTGTGTTGTTTTTCGCCATTGCAAACAGCGCTGGTGAGCATGCGGCATCTTCGGACGCTGGTGCGTTTTCAGGAAGTGAGCAATGTCGCTTAGAATGCATTAATAAATTACGTTTTTTTTCGATAATTAATAAAAAAGTTTACAGTATTACTAACCGTCCACAATTTTACCGCAGTTTATCATTATATCGTTTACCGTTACATCCCTAGTCCATTAACAAGTAAAAAGTCAAGGGTGATCACGACATGTTCGTAAATGCTGGTCATTTTTTTAGGGCATTACGGCAAGTGACAAGGGCGATCGCGGCACTATCCGCAGTTGCCGTGGTTAAATTCTATCCCTGGCCTCAGCTCTGTAGTCACTGCCGCACAGCGGCATTCAGATGAAAGAAAAGTACTGGTATTTTTCAAAGGTGGTATAGTACCAATTTCGATTGGTTAGTACCACGATACTTTATTAGCACCGGTATACCGTACCACCCTAGTCCGTAGCATTCACTGATAATGGTCGCTCTCCACGTATGTTTTTGTCCATCTTGCTACCCTGCCCTGGCGGGGATCAAAACCGAAAGTTAACTTGCTTTATGTGTTGGGCATACACACATTCTTGTCTACTCTCACTCTCCGCATCTGGTACACCCTAACATCATTAAACCTAGAGGGAATAATATGTTTTTGTGTGGATAGATAAGAAACAGGATGAGATCCTTGTGTTTATCTTCTTCAAGCGAGCAAAACCAAGACCAAAGCTATGTAGTGGAGCTTGCATGAATGTTTGCACCAGGCAAGGTCGCCTCAGTTTGTCTTGAGAAGATCACATGTGGCTGGTTTGAAGGGCTCCTCATAAAACAAAATTGTCCACTCCTGATTTTTATCCTCCATGTTATTGCTGCCTTGTTTTTTATTTTGAAGCTTACTTTGCACTGAGCAGGAAGTCCCTATGTAAATATGGTAAAACCTGCAAATACGTCACTGTTTTATGCTGATTAGCAATAGTGAGGAAGTTAACAATACAACAAAACATATCAATGTAAACCGAACCACTTTGCATAGAATTGACCACTTTTGGTCTTGAATTTGATACCAACAAAAGTGGTCAAGCATGTGTGTCGATGTCTTCTTAAGCGAGCATGTTTTAGTATTAAGCAGAACACAATGACCACAATCTAAAACGGTGAAGAGGAACACTGTTAGGCCCTTACAAAAGGGTAAAGTTTATCAAAAAAAAGGTGTTCTTTGAATGGGAACAAGCACTAGGACTTGATGAGTTGGTGGCTGAAGACAGGTTGTTGACATAGACAGAACCGACTTAACTGTATACCTCCGTGCAGAAAACATACCATGTTTTTTGGATGTTTTTGTTACAATCTTGTGTGTTTTACTGTAATAATAGCTACACTAGTTTATAAACAATATGTATTTCTTCAGTTTTTATGGAATTATGACATTTCTGGTATATACTGTATTGGAAAAAAAAATTGGCAGATTCCGTAGTTTATGATGTCATCTAACTGCCATTGTCGCTCATACTATTATTTCAGGTCATGAAGCTGAAGGGTCAAGTACTGTCAGTGATGTTCAGATTCCGCTCTAAATCGAATGACTGGATTTGGATGAGAACCAGCTCCTTCACCTTCCAAAACCCATTTTCAGAGGAGATTGAATACATCATCTGCACAAATGTTAACGTCAAGTAAGTCACACATTTTATACATTTTAGGTTGTTTTTTTTACCAAAGCTAAAAGTATTCTAAATGTAGGGCTGGGCGATATCCCGATATAAGTGTTTTATATCGGTCGATATTGATAATTATTGTTGTTTTTTATGACCTTAGCAAAATAAGGACCAGGAGAAAAATATATTACATTTGTATTTCAAATGTAACCTTCCTCTGATTATAATCCCCTCAGCTATCAAGGCAGAAAGGAAAGGAAATGTCAACACAAGCATGGAAAACACTCAATGTAAACAAAATTGTAAAATCACATTGAACACTTAACAATAAGCTCTTAAAATTAAGGAATATGAAATAAATGCTTAAAAAAGTAAATAGTGAAATAGCTCAAACCGTGAAAATGTAAACCTAGAGAAATCTGAGAAGAACTATTTTCTGCAGGTTTAGTGCCAAGAAGTTACAGCTGTGCTCTAAAGCTAAGTTGGTGTGGTATCACCGTTCTTGGTGGGGACGAGCGCCTTGCAGCTTTTACAGACCACATTGATCTGACTACGGTCTGTTTTTAAAAAATCCAAAAAACTGCAATACTGTCAAGGTGACTTCTCCTCTTTTATTCACATTTTCTTCATTTGTACTTTCTCTTCTCACTTCATGCAAAGAATCAACCGCGAGACAATGAGATGATGCAACCAAAAAGATAGTTAATACTGTTACCTGATTGGCTCTTAGTGTGCCACCCCCACTGATTGGTGATCACTTCCTGCGTTGCGCGATTACCAGAGAGCGAGTACCTTTGTTCATGCAACCAACCTTGCTTTGCAACTTCCGGTTTCTTCCGACACAGAAGGAAAAAAAAAAGGAACATTTTATTGAACACTTTTTTTATAGATATGTATTACGTGTCTATCGCGATATTTATTGATATCGATTTATCGCCCAGCTTTAAACAGATGACCAATGAAAATGGAATTACAACCGCGCATGTCATTAATGAATAATTAATTTCATTCTTCGACTATGCAGAGGGACAAGATTTTCAACCATTTGAACGCCCCCGGGTTTACAAGGTTTTTTTCTTATGAAAATGCAACAACATAAACATGTGTAACAGTAACCATTTGAACAGTGCGATTTATTTCATTTTTGTGAAGTTCCTTATTGGCCGAAGTGCGGCATTAATGGTTGCATATTTTAGCTCCTTGTTTAGAGCCCCCCACGTCTCAAAACTAAACAATGACACATCGTCTTATCCACTTGAGTTTGTCCGTCACATATTTCATCGGGAAGGCTAAGTGTTTCATGAAATTGGAGTGTTTTCAAGCTCTAGCTTCTCCTTAGCACTGTCACGAGCTCTGACTCCCTTTAACCAAAAGCCGTGTTGCACTATTTGTTTATCAAGTTCATACATGACATGATGCGTTTTTGTCTCTTACTATTAATGCGTGCACGTGGGAAATTAGTACACTTTTGTACTTAACCTATTCAGAAATTTAAAAAAAATTATAAATCTAATTAATTATAAATATTTTTTTTGTCTTTAAATTTTGGCTACTAGTGTTTTTTGTTTTGTTTTTACCAAAAAATCTACAGTCGTTTTTACAGTGCATAACTGTTAAATTAAAAACAATACCACTTTCTTTTTTTTTAGTAGAATAAAATTCTGCTATCTTAGCTGCCAATTTTTTTTTTTGTCAACCGTAAATTCTATGGTCTTTTTTACAATGCATTACTGTAAAAGGAAAAATTAATCGCGGTTCTTATTTGTAACGATTCTTAAGCCATTAAAAAAAGAATTAATTTAAAAAAATAATATTTTAATTATTTTTTTTTTTTTTTTTTTTTTCATTCTGTCCTGTCCAGCCACTGAGGCAAATCATATTGTTTATGTGGATGATCATATCTGCTGTACAGATTTACTTTAGAAAATAAGTGTTGGATACTTCTCTTGTTGCCTTATTTGTATTTGACTATATTACATGTTTGGGTAGAATTTTATTAAACAAAACCAGTTTTCTTTTAAGTAAATTAATATAAAGAAATTTAGCAAAGCAGTTCATCCATTTTATGGAGGAATGTAGTTATTCATAGAACTGAATCGAGAATTGTTATGAATCAATTCTGAACTGAATCATTACCCCCAAGAATTGAATCGAATCGTCTGGTGCCCAAAGATTCACAGCCCTAAAAAACGGAACCACTTTTTTTTTACCATAAAATTTTGCCGCCTGGGTTGCCAGTCTTTTACTGTAAAATCTGTACTTTGTTTGATTAAGAATTATTATTAAAGATAATGAAGACCCTTACTAATAATCATTGCTGTGTACTTTATGAGAATTCTGAATGCCTCTGCTTAACCCCAGTCACTACTGTGTATCATCAACCTCACACTGATCCCTGTCTCCCCCTTCATCCCACCTCCGGGGGCAGTAGAAACGCAGGTCAGGACCCCCTTACTCCCATCTCCTCCCCGAGCGGGTTGTTGCCCTCCTCTCTGGGTCAGAGCAGCTTAAAGGCCTCCCCTGTGGTGCTTAGCCCAGGGCATGTAGCTACCAGGTGAGAGCAGGTTGGACGTCACTCTCCTCCGTCCCTAGCAAAGGAAAATAGTAGTCGCATCTTCTTCAGGGCTCACCACAGACATGTCTCACGGCTTCTTTCTTCCAGTGTTGCTGGTGTTCGGAATAGTGCATGTCTGTTAGCCTCTAATTCCATGTGTTTCAGGTGTCATAGCATGGGAGCGGTACATGTCCTTTAAAAATAATTCCACCTTCCCCTCCTCTTTTTTTTGTGTTGCTATGGCGTCTGGTGGCGGGTTCTCTCGTGTATTTGTCACTCACCAAGTGGGGCGTGGAATTGATCCTCCTTTTTTTCATTTGACAGGCAGTTGCAGCAACAGCAGCAGGCTGAGGTGGAAGGGGGCGTAGCAAGAGACGGCATGTACGAGGCAGGACCCATTACTATCTCCCAGGTAAAGTTAAAGGGGAACTTGTTGCACTTTTTTAAAATTTTGCCTACCGTTCACAATCCTGAGAGACAAGAACACATATGTTTTTGGGTTGTTTTGCATTCTGATTTGTAATAATTGGCTTGTTCTAGGTGGCTGATGGTAACAATCCAGTCTGCAGATAAATCACTGCACCCAAAAACCGCCACAAAAATGTAATTTACGTTCCGAAACCTGTATAATAAGCAAGCGTAGCGACATTGTTACTGTAAGAGCGAACATTGAGGAACTGTTTTTCTAGCGTAGTAAGACATCGCCTTGCTACGGCATTAGCCGTAAGCTAGCTTGTACGTCAGCAGCTGAATGGCTTTTGAGTTTGTAATGCACAGCACAATGCGATAGGACACCAATCTGTACTGACTGAAAAACATGAACAATAATATTACAGTACTTGTAAAGTATTAGCCCACATTTCATGTTTTGTTTGTACACAGCTAGCTCAACAGTGCATAGTTGTAACAAGCATGACGTGCTGCGTGTATCATAATCAATAATATAGTGACTTACTCGAAGGATATTTGTCCGTTTGGTCAAGCTGCCCTGTTTTTGGGTAGTTGTAAAAAAGTTTCTATCATTGAAAGGTTTGTTAGAGCAAACACAGTTTTGTCTTTTATTGTGATGCAGTTTCTTTGAGCAGTGTCATTCTCGCCAGATGCAAAAAGCCCTTCCAGTGCAGCAGAAGCATCGCATCTTTGTCGGCATAGCTTGGCAAGCTCCACATTTACCTCCCATCAAGTGACGATGGTCCTAACTCTCTGCTTCCATCTGCTCTGGCGGTTCACCCTTTCTTCGTGCTCGCTCAGCTTTGATCACCAGCAGTTCATCCTTTGTATATTCAGGTTCAAAAAGATAAGGTTATGAATCCTCTTTTGTCCAAAAATAGTAATCGGAAGTAGAAAAACACATTTGTTGACGGAAGTTGCTATGGGCACTGAAATGAAGTGCGCCCAGGAAATAATCTATGGTAATGCTTAAAATGACCAAAATACGGTAAATATTGTACATATTACATATTGTTATGAATGTGCCTCTTACTACAGTACATTATATATATACTTACAGTGTGTACCGTATATACAATGTTGATGGTGGGTTTAGAGCACTTTGAAGGCCACATCGGGGACTCCCATTAGCCCCATCTTGTAAGCCTTTTTTCATCTTTAGAATCCTAAAAAAGACGTGTGTTTCCTTTCTGTCATAATGATTGTGAACGATAAGCAAAAAGAGTGCAGTTCCCCTTTGAGAACGGCCACTTTTCATTTTTCCCCACTTCCTTTTTGTTGTTATGTAAAGAATAGTCAGTAAGTAAGACCAAATGAATGCAGGGATTGTTAATATCAGGAATGTCCAAAGTAATTTTTTAACAGCTGCAGTACATTCTAAAAATCCGATTTGAAAAAAAAACAAAAAACCTCATTGCTCAGAAAAAATACATTTGATCTCAATGGATGTTTGAATGAATTCAAGGCTCCAACTATTTTACATCAAAAATTCCACTTTAAAATATTTTTGGGGAAAAATATTGCATATTTTTTGTTGTTTTCTTTGACAAAAACAAACATTAAAAAAATAATAAAAATGTATAATCAACAGATCTGAAGTTGATGTAGGCAACCTTTTTTTTGTTTTTTTGACCTTTTTTAATAATTTTGAGTAGCGCCCTTTTAGATCCCCTAGAATTTTAGTGGATTTTTTTATTTTTTTGAAAACTGTCATTGCTTCAAAAATAATAAGGAATTATAATTAATGTTGTTATGAATTATTTAACAATTACTTCACACCAAATATTCCACTTTGAATATTTTTTGAGGGAAAATTGTTTGCAATAAAAAACAGGCTTTTGACAAAAAAGGGCATAAAACATTAAGAAAAAAAGAACTTTACTTGGACACATAGACCTGAAGCATTGAATACAAAATGTATGACTTATGTTTAGCATTTTCATGACTGAGACCCTTCTGGGTCCCCGAGACCGAACTTGAGGGGAGCCCTAAAAGTAATAAAAAAAAAACCCTCAACATTTGGTTTTGAAAATGAACTATTTCAAAATGGCCCCTGCATGCTTTGATTTTTCAGTGTGCAACCCTGAGTGGCAAAACCTTGCACAGCCATGATTTATACATATGACTTCCTTTCTTTGTGATCATATTGAACTTCAGTGGATATATTCTGTAAAGTCACTTTATTCTTGTCTCCCTCAGATGCCTGTGCAGCCAGTGACAGCGGCTGGGCCCGACCACAGCAAGAGTCTTGACAAACCGGATCTTTACCCCTCCCTTTTCCAAAGCCCCAGTCAGACAAAGGGCATGCCCTCCACCCCAACACCCTCTACCCAAATCTACCCGGTGGTCAACAACTTCCCTGCTGGTCGCCCAAACGACGCGTACAGGTAGGACGTCTGTCTGTGTTGAATGATATAGAATTTAAAGTCATAGAATGTAACTTGGGCACCATACCCTGCAGTTACTTTATTTACTACACAGTGGACCCTGGCTGACATATGGCGGTGTAGGAGTAGGGTTGGGCATCGCAAATGGATGTTGAACAAGGTCTTACATTCCAATCCTCCGGGGATCATCCAAATTTATAAACATTGATTCCTATTTTGATGCTCAGTCTCCCTACCAAAATAATTGCCAGAGTTGGCTGGCGGCTAACTGTATCTCCATACAGCTTGTAGAGACACTTCTCAAAGTCAATAATCCTCAATTGCAGCAAATACAGGCTTTCCACAGGTCATTAAAAAGCATTAAAAGTCATTAAATAGTTTTTTTCGAAAATTAAGGCCTCAAAGGGGAACTGCACTTTTTTGGAATTTTGCCTATCATTCACAATCCTTATGTAAGCCAAGAACACATATGTTTTTCTTTGTTTTATGCATTCTATATCGTAAATAAATGCTAGGAAAAGTCAGCTAAAAATGGAGCAAATGAAATTTGCTCTATTGCCCTTATAAAACATTCATAATCACATGTACCGGTAGTATTTACGTATTTTGCTCATTTTATGCATATGGCGGCGTATTAATTTCACAGACACAGTTTGCTATTTCCTTCAACAACAACAACACTACTACTCTTGGCAGACTTCATCAGAGACAACAACTACTTATAATCCAGAACCTTTTAATTTTGAGTCTGAATATGAGGAGGATGAGCTACTGTACAAGTTTTAGAAGCTGAGGGATAAGCAGATCCAGCAAGTAGCAGTATTGCTAAGTGCTAAACAAGAAATACAAACTATGAACATAATAAATAATCACTCACTGTACAATGTCTGCTCTCACTGGGATGTCGACTGATGGGATTTTTATATTTTACAATTTAGATGAATAATTAATCATAAACCTCATGCATGTTAAAAAAAAAATGAAACGAGCGGCTTTTCGTGTCTTTTTCGCTATCTCTGGCTGTAAGTTGAATGTCAATGTTGACTAACTTACTATGCAGGTGAGAGGCATGATTTATCATCTAGAATTTAGTTTCACTAATTTAGAGGCGATGCAGCTGCAGCTCAGTATGTCAATAGCTGCATAATCTAGTTACCTCTCTGTGATTACGGCTTCACTAAAAGTAGTTCCTCAGAGTTAGCTCTTATAATAACAATATCGCTAATACTTGGTTAATGTACAAGTCCCAATATGTAAATGGAGTATTGTTTAGAGGACTTTATGGGAGCAATAGTAGACCCCCATTAGTTGCATTGATAGCCACCTCGTACTTGCCGTATTTTACAAATTGGAATGCATTGAAAAAAGAAAAACACGTGTGTTCTTGTCTTACTTAAGAAATGTGAATGAAAGGCAAAATTTCAAAAAAGTGCAGTTCCCCTTTAAACACAGTTTCTTGTTACCTGCTTTCCCTCCAAGTGTTATTTTTAAATTATACACTAGAAGTTGAGTAGAATGTTGATTGACGCTATGATGTCATGTAGGCCGGTCAGTATGGCCCCACAGATGCCACAGCCAGCCCACTCAGCAGGGCAGATGTTGGCCCAGATGTCCCGACAGAATGGAGCCCCGCAGCCTGTCACCCCTTCCAACACTGGCAGCCCCCTCCATGGAGGACCGGGTGGTAGATGGCCTGGTCCAGGGACAGGTGCTGGAACCCAGTTCAACAATCAGGTACGGGATCTAAACTGCTATAGACACTGACTACTTGAAGCATATCCTGATGTACTTTCTTTGGTGTCAGCAGTAATATTTAGTGTTTTTAATCAGCAGCAAATGGCTCCCCAAGCAGCAAAGACCATGTCTCCACCATTTGCGTCCATGGTTGGATTTGGAGGCAGCTCTACCAGTTCCTTTGGACAGATGCCCACAGGGGCAGCTCCGAGCCAGAGCAGCAGCACAAATTACCCACCAATAAACACACGTGCCACCATCAGCGCCAACGGTTTTGGTAGGCTTTCTTCACAATTGGCTCCATCTCCCGGGAAAACCTCACACCACTCGGTTTCTCTTCCAGATGGTTCTCAGTCGCAATTCCCCTCTCGGGCAACAGAGGCAGTGTGGCCGCAGTGGCAGGGCCAGCAGCACTCACAGAGCAACACAGAACACCCTCATGCACAGGCCAACCAGCAAGACATGTTCACCGTGAGTGCAGCAATGTTTCTTGGCTGCTTGATGTCATTGTGTAATTTTCATGATTGGTAGCGGTGTCATGGTACGATATTGATATCGGATACAGGTCCGAAAAATGGATGACATCAGCGTGCATGTAAACTGTGTGACATCATGTCGGGTACAAGCAGACCTGCGGCGTGTTTACTTTTGCAAAGCTGGACAGCCAGTTAACATCTAAATGTCCCCTAATAAGCCCACAAGGTTGATCATTTACAAAAGGTAAACATTGTAGGCGCTCGCAGCTGCACAAAAGTTAGCACACAAGCTAGGCATACCTAATAATCGTTGAACAATATTGCAGTGTAAAACAGCACATTTGTCAATATGAGCAAGTATCAAATAATTATAGTTGTATATTACTTACGCAAAGTCTCCAAGGTAGGACCGTATTAGAAAGTATCCAGTAACAAATGTGTCCGCATCATTCAATTTACTGAATTAATTTGGCCACAATGTGTCACCAAAAAAACTTTTACAACTCCATTTAAACTTAAAGACAGCATAACTCCATTCCAGACGGTTAATAATATATAGGTTAATATTTTTCATACCTACCATTGTTCCCTGTTTGACTCATTTCAATTGATAAAACCTTTTCTAATATTCCACACTACAAAATAATACATGTATGAATGATTCCTGCTGATATCGTTTCAATTCAATATTGGTATCGGCCAATATCCAAAATCAGTGAAGTTGTCACGTTGTGTAAATCGTAAATAAAAACAGAATACAACGATTTGAAAATCCTGTTCAACCTATACTCAATTGAATACACTGCAAAGATAAGATACTTAATGTTGAAACTGGTAAACTTTGTTATTTTTAACAAATATTAGCTAATTTGGAATTCGATGCCTTCAACATGTTTCAAAAAATCTGGCACAAGTGGCAAAAAAGTAATTAGTTATGTATATCACTGATACATAATTTTTACTTTTGATTTTTATTTTTGATGCTTTGGATTTTTTATATTTACCGTGTATTACATTATATTATATTACATTACATTACATTACAACAAGCCAGCTGTGGTATGTGTATGATGTGTCTTAGAAAGCTGCATTACAATTCCATCTACTGTTTGGAGTTGGAATTATATCATTTATATTTTGTTGTTAAGCAAGGGTGAACACGCTAAACCTAATTTTTTTTCAAGAGTTACTGTAAATTAATAAATGAATGTATGGGAAACATTGATGTAATACAAGCTAGGAATTTGATGAGCCGGTAAAAATATTTTATCTGCTCCTACCTGATCGAAACCCTTCAAGTAAAATGCTCAATATAGCGTTGTGCGATAAAAGACCATACAAGGAGACACAGCGGCTGCCATGCATGATAGCACAGTAGCAAGGCAGCACGGTTGCAAGAGCGTGCGTCAATTAGCTTAGCATAGTTGTCGTTTAATGCACTCCATCGTGGTTATTATCATCCGTAAGAGGAGCAGACAGACTTTGTTACGTTTGAAAGGAATCACACTTTTCTATTATTGTTATTATGAAACTGCCAATAGTCTTTCTGTCGTTCTTCATGGGAGGTTCCGGAAGGACAGTTGACTTTCTCAGTAGAAATGAACACTGGTGTGGACTCGAGTTGCAGTTTTCATGACTTTGATATTGTCTTTGACAATATCATCAAAGATTTGCAACTAACCTGGACTCTGGTATCTCTGACTCGGGACTAGAGATCGTGTGACATTCGCGAACAAATCCAATCTTTAGAACGACTCTATGAAGTGAACGCTGAGAACTGATTTGCAGCTGTCAGCTGTTTTTTTATGCACATGTAGGTACAACGTCAGCAATTACCCACCCGATTGGCGACCTGAATAGAAAATTAGTCAAATTGGATAGACTTTTTTTTTGTCCATGCATCCATTTTTCTACCGCTTGTCCGTCTCGGGGTCGCGGGGGGTGCTGGAGCCAATCCCCGGAAGGCGGGGTACACTCTGGACAAGTCGCCACCTTTTTTTTTTTACATAAAAATCAATATATATGTATATACATAAGTATACCATTTTTTTTTTTTTTTTTTTTAATGTAATTTTTATTAACCTTTCTGGTTTATTTTTCTGACATGCAAGGTAGTTCAAGCGTACAATCGTGTATACACATTTTTATTATGTCCTCATTTTTATTCCATTTGTGTTTTTACTTCTTATATCCATAAGTACATTTATTCTTCTTATTAGTTGTGTATTTTTATTCCTGTTGCTAAAATGCTATCATGCTACATAGGGAAACTTCAAAAGAATGTTGTCACTTTCAAATCATGGGGATAAGTATTCTGAGCCACATCTTATCTTATAGCTGATATTTGTGATTGTTTCCTTGATGAAAATAGCTATAATAACAAGCCAGTTTTTTTGAATGGCTCCCAAAGCCATGACGTGTCTATGTGGTGGCCATCTTAGTCAGGGCAACGGTCAAATTTAATACAAAGCATGTGTAAAGAAAATAAATCATAACATGCTCATTTTCAAACCGATTTTCATGCGGTTTCCTTGATTGTTAAATTGTGTGTAATCAATGGAAAACACATTTAATGAAAAAAAGATCCAAAAACGGTTGTTAGCGAAGAAACCTCATTCCTATCTTAGCTCTGCTGTAGTGTTTGTTTGTGATGCAGCTCGTAAGGTAAAATATATATTTTTCAGAAAAGCCTCATTAAGAACTAAATGATGATAATGGTGTCTTAAAACAATTGTGTACTAACATGTCTGAATGTGTTTTCAGGACGTGTTGTCAATGCTGGAGCAGCCCAACAACTTCGGCAGCGACGACTTTGAGATTTCCATGTACCCTCCGTTTAACGAGTGACAACAGGTCTTCCCTCTTTTTAGTCCTCGGCTCACTTCTTGTCCTCTTTTACTCGTCCACCTCTCTTTCTTTTCTTTCGCTTTGCTTTGCATGGCTGCCATTGCACTGCTGCAACACGGAGCCATTTTACCGTATCTTAACTGCAGGTCAAGAAAGAGACGAGGCTGCTCATTACATTCATCATTATTTAATTACCATTAGATAAATCATTTTACTGTATTTTCCGGACAATAGAGCGCGCCGGTATGTAAACCACACCCACTAAATTTTAGAACGGAAAAATATTTTTCCATATATTAGCCGCACCGGACTGTAAGCCGCAGATATATACACTGCTAATAAGGTATCTACACAGAGATATTTTGTAAATGTAATTTACATACCTTAATTGTTTCCAAACGGTGTGTGTAACACGGCAGTAAAACGACCATGGACCCACTAGATGCGTAAGCTAGCTCTCCAATCAGCTAAACAGATTTAATAACTCCACGGTGACGTCTTGGCGAATTTACAAAACTGAAACATACAAAAAGAAGGCCATTTTAAGTGAATAATACTAACACGGACACTGGTAAATGTGTTAGCATATTAGCTCATGCTAACGACGTTAATTTGATTACATTACGATAGCACGTATAAATATGCATGGTAACACTCCTACAGACATCACACATGGGACGGTTTAGTAAGTAAGAATTGTTTTAGTTATATTGTAAAACTTACAAACGTTGCTTGGAGTGATAATTGAAGAATCCATACGAGTAGGAACGCTATGGATGGCTAGAAGATAGAACAGCACTTATACTTCCGGTTGAAAGCTCTAAACAGGGGCACTGCAGCACCTGCAGTGAGCAAACTCGTCCAAAAGATGGCGCCATAATCTAAACAATAAAACATATTTGCGTGGTTGTTTTTTTAAATTATTTGCAATATGGCTGTCAGCGAAGAAATTAGCCACACTGTTTTATAAACTGCAGGCTTCAAAGCACATGAAAAAGTAGCGGCTTATAGTCCGGGATTTAATGTAATTCATGAAAATTATTCACTTGTTCACCTTTGCTCCAGCCAATGTTTTTGGCCACACACACAGGAAGTGTGTAAATTCACACACACACACACTATGGCCTTTTATTCTATTATTTTTTTTTATCTCTCAGGCATTTAGCATCCAGACTAATCAATCTATTATTTTCTTTAACTCTCAGGAAACGTCAGATGTGCGTTTGTTTTTTAAATCGACCGCATTGTCTGTGCTTTTTGCATTCTGACACTTGTCTCAGCTTCTGTATCCTTCACCAGTACACTTTTTACAAATTCTTACTTTGTTTTTTAATCCGTGTGTTTCCTCAACACACACACACGCAGTGTTGCAATGACTAATGTGTTCTATGTATGAATGCATGCGTGTGCATCATATCACCAAGCATTACTCTGTACTACGTATGGGAGCTTAGTATTCATTTTCTTAAAGAAAACTCAACAAAAAGACGCACACGGCAATAATCTACAAAGCAGCAGTTGTGTAATTTTTAAAGCCATTCTTTATTTGTGTCATAAATGTCGTCCTTAATTATTATTGTTGTTTGTGGAAAGCATGATTGTCGTTTTTGATTTAACAGAAATATGTTGTGAACTTCTGATTGGTTGATCGGTGTTGTTACGGTGTGGAAATTGTAATGGTTTAATCAGGGTATTTAGGATACAAATGGGAAAAAACAAAATGATCAAGTAAGAAAAATGTGTTATTGTGAATATTTGTTTGTTTGAACTGGACTGAAATCGTTGCCAACACAACTCAACCTTTTTGTGTTCTATACTCAGTTTGTCGCTTAAAAAATATCATTTGAAATGTCAAGAGGAGTTCAAACTAGGGCTGGGCAATACAGCTAAAAAGTGTATCAAGATATAGGTATTTATATCGGTCGATATCGATAATTGTTGATATTTTTTATGACTAATGGAAAATAAGGACCAGGAGAAAAATATATTAAATGTAAACATTTTTACTTCAAATATAACCTTCCTCTGATTATAATCCCCTTAGCTATCAAGACAGGAAGGGAAGGAAATGTCAACACAAGTATGGAAAACACTCAAACAATGTAAACAAAGCTGTAAAATCACATTGAACACTTAAAAATAACCTCTTAAAATGAAGGTGCAAAAATAAGGAATATGTAAGAAATGTTTAATAAAGTGTAACAAAATAGTACCAAGTGTGAAAATGTTAACATAGAAACCAGAGAAGATCTATTTTCTGCAGGTTTAGTGCCAGAAAGTTACAGCTGTGCTCTAGGTCAGTGGTCCCCAACCATGCGGCCCGGTACCGGTCTGTGGATCGATTGGTACCGGGCCGCACAAGAATAAAAAAATTTTTTTTTTTTTTTTTTTTTAATTTATTAAATCAACATAAAAAACACAAAATACACTTACAATTAGTGCACCAACCCAAAAAACCTCCCTCCCCCATTCACACTCATTCGCACAAAAGGGTTGTTTCTTTCTGTTATTAATATTTCTGGTTCCTACATTATATATCAATATAGATCAATACAGTCTGCAGGGATACAGTCCGTAAGCACACATGTTTGTATTTTTTTATGACAAAAAATAAATAAAAATACCCCCCCCCCCCGGTCCGTGGGACTAATTTTCAAGCGTTGACCGGTCCGCAGTTACAAAAAGGTTGGGGACCACTGCTCTAGGTGGTGTGGTATTAGCGGTCTTGGTGGGGACGAGCGCCTTGCAGCATTTACAGACCACATTGGTCTAACTACGGTCTGTTTGAAAAAAATCCCCAAAACTGCCATACTGTCAAGGTGACTGTTTGTGTTTTAACCACAATTTTCTTCATTTTTACTTTCTCTTCTTACTCCATGCAAAGAATCAAGCGCCGCAACCAAACCTGATAGTTAATACTGTTTCCTGATTGGCTGATAGCGTGTCACTCCCACTGATCAGTGATCACTTCCTGCGTTGCTTGGTCACCAGAGAGCGAGTGCCTTTGTTCATGCAACCAACCTTGCTCCACAATGTACTTTTTTTCCCAACGAAGAAGAAGAAAAATATTAAACATTTTATTAAACTTATTTTTTATTGGTATAGATTACGCGTATTATCGTGATACATATTGTTTTATCGCCCAGCCCAAGTTGTAATTTTCACCGTCTTTATGATCATTTGTGTTGTGTATGTACCACACTTATTATAATGTATGTAAACCCTTTTTTCAAGGATATTTCTTTGTGATGTTGCTTTCTATGCAGGGTGTGTTTTTTTTCCATTGATGTGAGCAATGATCACTCATAGAAACACAAATGTATAAATATTCTGTAAATGTCTATGAAATGGTAAACACAAATTGTTTGGTTTTTTTATTAAATTGATATATTGACAAAATATTAGCTGTTTTTTGTTTGGTTTGGATCAGGTCTAAGAGAACTTAATTGCAGTGGAATACCCTTAAACGGTTTAAATTTGGAGCTGCATTTTATGGAAATTCAAGCCATCATTAAATGTGAGTATGGATATCACCCTATGAACATGTCATATTACTGTTACTGTCAACAAGATTGTAACGCTTATTACAATCACAGTATGGTGTTTGAAAAGTATTTATATGCACTTACAACCAGTGTTGGGACTAACGCGTTACTTTGTAACGCGTTACTGTAACGCCGTTAGTTTCGGCGGTAACTAGTAATTTAACGCGTTATTTTTTTATATTCAGTAACTCCGTTACCGTTACTACATGATGCGTTACTGCGTTATTTTACGTTACTTTTTATGTAGTATAAAGTGTGTTTTATTGGAGGGCTGCTGTGTCGTTCTGATTCTTCTTGTGTCACAAGCCGGAGAAGAGAGAGAGACACGCGCTCTGTGTGGGTGTGTCTGAGTGTGAGTGTGGGGAGCGAGGGGGGGGGCGTGTCTGATCATGGCGGAGCCAGAAGTCGAGTTTGCTAACATGGAGATATTTTCACTACTTTTCTTTTGTCGAGCACAAAGAAAATAACATTTTAGTTAAATGTAAATTGTGCTTTGGATCAAAGATGCCATCTACTGCCCAAAACAGCAATTCAAATCTGCTGAAACAAGCTACATAGCAACATGCTTCGACGAAGCTAGTAAAGAGAGACAGAGACTCTGATGCCACTTCTACTCCACCACGATTCACCGCTGAAGGTACACACTCTGTCAATCAATGTTCCCTCTAATTGTTCATGTGTGAGCAAATGCAAAAAGTCCCTGAGCATTGAGTGGAGTCCATGTGAGCAACTTTAGACGTGCACACTGTGGCTACACCAGCAGCACACCTGTCCCAAACCTCACTAAATAACAACTTACATCTCCATCCATCCATCCATTTTCTACCGCTTGTCCCTTTCGGGGTCGCTGGAGCCTATCTCAGCTGCATTCGGGCGGAAGGCAGGGTACACCCTGGACAAGTCCCCACCTCATCACAGGGCCAACACAGATAGACAGACAACATTCTCTTATTATTAGAATCAAATGACAGCAGTCATTTCCATTTCTAATATAAGTGTTTAGGCCCACTTATAATGACAATAACAAAAAATATTGTTTTTCATGAACTGTGTACTTGTATTGTTTGTCTGGGTGG
>NC_084568.2:15002500-15055000 GCF_033978685.3 Nerophis lumbriciformis
CCAGACCTGTCTCCCATTGAAAATGTGTGGCGCAATATGAAGCCTAAAATACAACGGAGACCCCCGGACTGTTGAACAACTTAAGCTGTACATCAAGCAAGAATGGGAAAGAATTCCACCTGAAAAGCTTTAAAAATTGGTCTCGTCAGTTCCCAAACATTTACTGAGTGTTGTTAAAAGGAAAGGCCATGTAACACAGTGGTAAAAATGCCCCTGTGCCAACTTTTGTGCAATGTGCTGCTGCCATTAAATTCTAAGTTAATGATTATTTGCACACACAAAAAAAAGTTTCTCTGTTCGAACATTAAATATCTTGTCTTTGCAGTCTATTCAATTGAATATAAGTTAAAAAGGATTTGCAAATCATTGTTTTCTGTTTTTATTTACGAATTACACAACATGCCAACTTCACTGGTTTTGTTTTGTGTGTACATATATATATATTTACACACACACATACTGTATATATAGTCACACTCCTCCCCTCCGACAGGCATTACAAATCAAAACAAGCCGTCATAAGAACAGTTTATACCCTCAGATGAACGCTGTGGAACTAATCTGTCACTGTGACTGTACTAACTCATGCTTACTTCATCGTCCTTTTGTTTGCGCTATTCACCACTGCACTATTATTTATTATCCTTGAACGTATTAATTAGTTAAGTACTCGTTTATATTTTTAGTCAATGGTTCATTTTTATTGTTTACTTTGAACAACCGAGCACAGTCAAATTCCTTGTATTTAAACCTACCTGGCCAATAAAACTGATTCTGATTTAATCAAAACTGATTCTAAATACTCACAATAAGCAGAATAATCTGCAAATAAGAGCTGAATGGCAGATTATTTTGATACTTTTTGTGTATTTTAAGTGTTTATCAGATTTTAGTACATAATACTTAATGATGAAATTAGTTTCTGGTATAAAACAAAAAAGTGGGAGACCATGGGGAAGACCGAGGGAAAGGGTGGAGAGACTGTCCTGGGAACGCCTCAGAAAGAGCTGGATGTAGCAGCTGGGGAGAGGGAAGTCTGGGATTCTCTGCTTAGGCTGCCGCCCCCGCGACCCAACTTCAGATAAGCGGAATAAGATGGATGGATGGATAAAATATATAACCAGTCAACAATTTTTACTTTGCATTTCAATTGGCTTTATATGTCATATATAATAAAAACTGCACATATGTTTTTATTTCTGCTTAAACTGCACATTTTTTACTTGTGCATTTTTTTTTACCTAATAAGAACACACGATTAAATATCAAATCAACAAACTACTGCATTCAAACTTTACATTAGTTCTATTATAATTTTACTGCATTACAAACTGAAATATAATCTTAAACAAATGTGTAATACATACATATGAAATACCCCCGGACAATCCATTACAGTCATGACAACATGATTATATAAACAGTTTAGAACAAAAGTGTCAAACTCAAGGCTCGAAAAAGCCTTCAAAAAATGTGTGTCAATAAAATACCTAATTTTTTTCTACTAAATGTATTTGTTCTTTCAATTTTGAACGAAAAAAAAAAAAGTCAATCTTTATATATTATTAATTCTGTAATATATTAATACTAATATCTGATCATGCCAAATATTTTATTATATACTGATATTACAAAAATATTTTTGTAAAAAGAAATAGTTAAATCTTTGCTTGTCACTTTTATATTTGATTTAAAAGCAAGTAAATCTAATGAATAGTGGTTTATTTGAATTAAATTTTTAAAAACAAAATGGAAAAACAAAACGTTCTTTTTTTGGTGTCGAAGAGCAATAACTACATCGAAAATTGTTTTGATTTGCGTTTTATAAAACAAATATGTAATCCACATTTAAATACCAAAACGGATGTGTGTGTTTTTTTATATTCTGCCACCGGAAGTTTTTATTTCAAAGTAAAAGTGGGGACAATACGGGACCGGTGTAACTGGCTAAAATGTATTTGGAGCCCCACACATAAAATATTTTTACCTTGGCACAACGAGGACTGACATCTAGAGAAATCTATACGCAGATATCACACGGAATTGGAGGCAAAATGATTTGATCACGCTCCATATAATACAATAGTATTTTTCTGACAGGCCATTCTGCGGTCCTGTCTTTATAAAGCTGCTTTGGTCTGTTTTTCATTTTCTGATGATATACAGGTAAAAGCCAGTAAATTAGAATATTTTGAAAAACTTGATTTATTTCAGTAATTGCATTCAAAAGGTGTAACTTGTACATTATATTTATTCATTGCACACAGACTGATGCATTCAAATGTTTATTTCATTTAATTTTGATGATTTGAAGTGGCAACAAATGAAAATCCAAAATTCCGTGTGTCACAAAATTAGAATATTACTTAAGGCTAATACAAAAAAGGGATTTTTAGAAATGTTGGCCAACTGAAAAGTATGAAAATGAAAAATATGAGCATGTACAATACTCAATACTTGGTTGGAGCTCCTTTTGCCTCAATTACTGCGTTAATGCGGCGTGGCATGGAGTCGATGAGTTTCTGGCACTGCTCAGGTGTTATGAGAGCCCAGGTTGCTCTGATAGTGGCCTTCAACTCTTCTGCGTTTTTGGGTCTGACATTCTGCATCTTCCTTTTCACAATACCCCACAGATTTTCTATGGGGCTAAGGTCAGGGGAGTTGGCGGGCCAATTTAGAACAGAAATACCATGGTCCGTAAACCAGGCACGGGTAGATTTTGCGCTGTGTGCAGGCGCCAAGTCCTGTTGGAACTTGAAATCTCCATCTCCATAGAGCAGGTCAGCAGCAGGAAGCATGAAGTGCTCTAAAACTTGCTGGTAGACGGCTGCGTTGACCCTGGATCTCAGGAAACAGAGTGGACCGACACCAGCAGATGACATGGCACCCCAAACCATCACCCAACCATGCAAATTTTGCATTTCCTTTGGAAATCGAGGTCCCAGAGTCTGGAGGAAGACAGGAGAGGCACAGGATCCACGTTGCCTGAAGTCTAGTGTAAAGTTTCCACCATCAGTGATGGTTTGGGGTGCCATGTCATCTGCTGGTGTCGGTCCACTCTGTTTCCTGAGATCCAGGGTCAACGCAGCCGTCTACCAGCAAGTTTTAGAGCACTTCATGCTTCCTGCTGCTGACCTGCTCTATGGAGATGGAGATTTCAAGTTCCAACAGGACTTGGCGCCTGCACACAGCGCAAAATCTACCCGTGCCTGGTTTACGGACCATGGTATTTCTGTTCTAAATTGGCCCGCCAACTCCCCTGACCTTAGCCCCATAGAAAATCTGTGGGGTATTGTGAAAAGGAAGATGCAGAATGCCAGACCCAAAAACGCAGAAGAGTTGAAGGCCACTATCAGAGCAACCTGGGCTCTCATAACACCTGAGCAGTGCCAGAAACTCATCGACTCCATGCCACGCCGCATTAACGCAGTAATTGAGGCAAAAGGAGCTCCAACCAAGTATTGAGTATTGTACATGCTCACATTTTTCATTTTCATACTTTTCAGTTGGCCAACATTTCTAAAAATCCCTTTTTTGTATTAGCCTTAAGTAATATTCTAATTTTGTGACACACGGAATTTTGGATTTTCATTTGTTGCCACTTCAAATCATCAAAATTAAATGAAATAAACATTTGAATGCATCAGTCTGTGTGCAATGAATAAATATAATGTACAAGTTACACCTTTTGAATGCAATTACTGAAATAAATCAAGTTTTTCAAAATATTCTAATTTACTGGCTTTTACCTGTATGTGTCGATATTTCTACAGATGTCAGTTCTCGTTGTGCTATGTCTAAAATCATTCCAACAATATTTTAGCCAGAGTCACAACAGGCACATGGATTCCGTCGTAATTGTTCATTTTACTTTAAAAATAAAACTTCCGGTGTCTATAGATAGAAAAAAAAAACATCAGATGGGTCTGTTTTTCCGTTTCTGTTAACTGGGGATTTTAATTGTAGTAATATTTCGAATTTTAAAATGAAAGAAAGAAAGACAAACAATCGTTTTTTGTTATTCACTTTTAATTGATTAAAATAAAATCAAATGGCCAAAATATACACTGGCCCGACTGCGTGCCGTTTGACGGCCGTAAAACAAGTCGACCGGAAGTGATGTAATCGTTGCGCATGCGTGGGCTGGTCGTGTAGCGACAGCGGGTGCTACTAGGTAGCTTTAGCTAAAAGCTAACAGTAGAAACACGGAGGATGGAGCCCAGCGATAGGTGAGTTTATCTTTGTTTAATCGACATTTTAGTAGCATTGTGGTGTCGCTTTTGTAATGTGATTGAGATGGAGGCGTTGTTCTTCTCTCTGACCTGCTGAATGATGTTTAACTACAGGATGCTCTTGGTGTGTTGATGCTAAGCTAACATGCTAGCATGCTCACTTTTGAATGAAATGAAAAATGTTTTGTTTACGGTGTGAATGGCGAGTATCAGCCCATCCATCAAACACAAGCAACATCCCATGTACCAGCTTTATTGGCCAAATATGTTTAACACAAAACTCATTGATCAATCTAAAACATGATTGAGAACAAAACATAGGAAAAGGCAAAAAAAATGCACCATTCTGGGGTATTAACATTTACTCAACTGTAGAAAGTGCTTGGCATTTATTGGAAGATCCTTGTTAGTGCAAAAATAAGAATAGAATATAACTTTGTCAGTGCAATCAAAAAATACAACAACATTAGTTTGTCAGTATAACCCATCCAAGAAGAGACCTACAGTAACGGTATACAGTTACAGGGTTATACAAAACAGGAAGACTCATGGGTCGCCATGTAGGAAAAAGGGTAAACATGGGTGTAGGAGGAGGAAAAAAAGCAAATTAAAAAAACTAAGTTCTTATACAATCAATGTAAGAACATTCTAAAACCACATTGAACACTTAACATCCATCCATACCCTCTACAAATGAAGGTGAAAAATAAGTAGACATGTCCGATAATGGCTTTTTTGCCGATATTCCGATATTGTCCAACTCGTAATTACCGATTCCGATATCAACCGATAACGATATATTCAGTTGTGGAATGAACACATTATTATGCCTAATTTTGTTGTGATGCCCCGCTGGATGCATTAAACAATGTAACAAGGTTTTCCAAAATAAGAGAACAACTTCAACTCAAGTTATGGAAAAAAGTGCCAACATGGCACTGCCATATTTATTATTGAAGTCACAAAATGCATTATTTTTTTAAACATGCCTCAAAACAGCAGCTACAAAAACAATGAAGGCACACATCTTCAGTCCAGAGTATACTAGAGTAATAAAGTAAACAATAACATAGTCCTCCTTTAGTGCAAGACTGCCTGGCATACTGTATAACAGGGAATTATGAACTGGGCTCAATCTGCCCTGCTCTAACGTATTTGTATGAGTAACACAAATGTGCTGCAAGCGAGTGGTGAGTGCTTGAAGTAACCTACCAGTCAGCCAGAGCTTCTGAAATGCTGCGTTGAGACAGGCCACAACTTGGGCTTTCACCCTGGGGTGTTTTTTGTTGTATTTTTGTTTTTTCTCGGCGAAGTCTTTAAGCGACAACTGTGTGGTACTACTTTTTTCCGGTGTTTGCTTTCCATCCATCTTCCGCTTGTATTCATCGTGTATCTCCTCATAATAATAACTGGGATTGATATAGCGCTTTTCTAAGTACCCAAAGTCGCTTTACATGTAGAACCCATCAATCGTTCACACCTGGTAGTGGTATGCTACTTTCATAGCCACAGCTGCCCTGGGGTAGACTGACGAAAGCGTGGCTGCAATTTGCGCCAACGGCCCCTCCGACCACCACCTATCATTCATCATTCAATTCACCGGTGTGAGTGGCACCGGGGGAAAAGGGTGAAGTGTCCCGCCCAAGGACACAACGGCAGCAATTTTTGGATGGTAAGAGGCGGGGAGCGAACCTGCAACCCTCAGGTTTCTGGCACGGTTGCTCTACCCACTACGCCATGCCCCCCCCTTATGATTCTTGAAGAGGTGGGAGATCAAATTGCTCGTATTAAAGGAAGACGTCTTGGTTCCTCCTCGCATAACCAACTTTTTGCAGTCATTGCAAATTGCCAGTTTTTTATCCGTCGGACACACTTTAAAATAATCCCAAACCATAGACATGGTGTCGTTAGTCAGTCACCGAGCGAGCTCGCTTGTTAGCCACGGCTACAGCACCGGCAACAACACACTCTTGTTGTTGTTATGCTTCGCTCACTGCGGTTTGATGAGGTCATCAAGCGTCGCCAGTAAACCTGTCATGCTGCAGTCGTCAACTCCTGTGTTGTGTGTGGGAGAGGGGAGGGGCTGCTGACTGGGAGACGCAACTGCTCTGTACTGCGGCGTTTTAAAAAGTAATTAATTTTACTTTTTGAAACCGATACCGATAATTTCCGATATTACATTTTAAAGCATTTATTGGCCGATAATATCGGCAGGCCGATATTATCGGACATCTCTAAAAATAAGGAATGAATGCTTAATAAAATGCACCAAAAAAGTGCAAACTGTAAAAATGTAAACATAGAGATACCCGAAAAGGAGCAATTTTCTGCAGGTTTAGTGCCAGGAAGTTACAGCTGTGCTCTAGAGAGTGGTGAGGACGGCGGAAAAGATCATCAGGACTCCTCTTCCCCCTATTCAGGAAATCGCAAAAAGCCGCTGCCTGACCAGGGCTCAGAAAATTTGCAGAGACTCCTCCCACCCCCACCAAGAACTGTTTTCACTGCTGGACTCTAAAGAGGTTCCGCACCCTCCGTAGCAGAACCTCCAGGTTCTGTAACAGCTTCTTCCCTAAGGCCATAAGACTCTTGAACGCATCATAATAACCCCCTCAATTCCCCCAAAAAAGGATTAACTCGCTGGGATATAAAGACAATACAACATACATCCATAAACGTGGATGCATATGCAAAAGTGCATAATATTTATCTGTACAGTAATCTATTTATTTATATCTGCACCTTATTGCTCTATTATCCTGCACGACAACAAGCTAATGCAACGACATTTCGTTCTTATCTGTACTGTAAAGTTCAAATTTGAATGACAATAAAAGGAAGTCTAAGTCTAAAGGTTAAGCGCGGCTTATAGAGATGCGCGGATAGGCAATTTATTTAATCCGCAACCGCGTCAGAAAGTCGTCAACCATCCGCCATCCACCCGATGTAACGTTTGATCAGAACTGCACCCGCCCGCCATCCGCCCGATCTAATATAGATGATGCAAGGCATTAGTGAGCCTGCCAACTACTCCGGTTTTCCCGTAATTCGTACGGTTTTCATCAACCTATTCCGGGTTTTTCATTAATTAAAAAAAAAAAAGGGTGAAAACTACGCGAATTGCACCTTGTGCAGACAAGATTTTTCGATCGGACACGGAGGAATTAGCGATGTAAAAGACCACGTTGGGACAAAAAAACACAAGTCTAATGCCGTTGCTAGCGATACAAGTGGAAAACTTTCAACGTTTTTCGTCGCCCAAACAGATTCTTTGGATGTGATAAATGCCGAAGTTTTATTTACGGAGGCAATAATTGAGCATGGATTTCCAATCGCACTGGCTGATCACATGGGACAGTTAAATGTTTGTAATGCAACCTTTAAAAATCATTACGCGGTGATCGCGGTCCCAAAAATAAACTTTTCTTGCATGATAATGTCCAGAAAAATTAGCTTTATATTACTATAGAGTCCTTTTAACGAATGAGTTTGATGGTTTATCACAAACCTTAAATGAAAGAAGTCCTTTGTTCTCCTGCACCATGGCCTTGCTTCGTGTTTGGTGCGCAAGCTTTATAACCTCACTGAGGTTATAAAGCTTTTGCCTGTTAAAGAAAGGAGACTGATCCAATGCAGCACAGACTTTCGCGTGCCAGGCTGTCATGACCCAGACGCACACCAGTGCGCAATCATATGGGAGCCGCGCTGAGCGCACCTCCAAGCGCGTCTCGCTGCCGGCGACGGCCGGGTATATGGGCCCGACGCTCCAGCGCCATCCATTTTCAGGGCTAGTTGATTCGGCAGGTGGGTTGTTACACACTCCTTAGCGGGTTCCGAATTCCATGGCCACCGTCCTGCTCTCTATATCAACCAGGGTGAGCCCCACCCCTTTCGTGAGCGCACTGTTACTGTTACGCGCCCCCGGCAACAGGGGTGGCGGGCAGGTAAGCTGCGCGGGCGGAGCGCGCGGAGTGACCCCTGTTACGAGCCCCCGGCCACGGGGGTGGCGGGCAGGTAAGCTGCTTACCTGCTGCGCGTGACGCCGGCCGCGGCGAAGGCGGACGAGGCGGGGTGTCGGTGCGGTGGGCGCGGTAGTGACCCTGGACGTGCGTCGGGCCCTTTTCGCGGATCGCCTCAGCTACGGCTCCCGGTGGAGCCCTCTCGGGGGAAGGGGCCTCGGTCCCGGACCCCGGCGAGGCGTCCCTTCTCCGCTCCGTAAAAGTGTCCATCTCTTTTCTTTTTTTTTTCTTCTGTTGTGGCATATGCAGCAGGTGCCTGCTCGTTTTTCGTATGTGGGTAACAACATTTAACTATGTATATATATTTCCGAATTGGTTTAACTGCCACCCGCAAAAAAAAAAAAAAAAAAAATATACGGTATCTAATTAATCCACCCGACCCGACCCGCGCGCGGATAAAATCTTATTTTTTTAAATTTCATCCGCCCGATCCGCGGATAATCCGCGGACTCCGCGGTTGTGTCCGCAAACCGCGCATCTCTAGCGGCTTAGGTGGTGTGGTATTAGCGGTCTTGGTGTGGACGAGGGCCTTGCATCATTTACAGACCACATTGGTCTGACTACGGTCTGTTTGGAAAAAATGTCCTTGTCTGTCTCTGCGCAGAATGGAGGTAGACGGCTGGGATGCCAGTCTGGAGGAAGAACTAAACATTTCTCTGGACGAGCTGAAGAAGTGGATCGATGAGGCGGTGGAGCAGAACGAGATGGTGCAGAAGAAAACGGCTCAGCTGACTGAGCTGGAGAAGCAGGTGAAGAAGAAAGAGGAAGAGGAGCAAAAGACAGAGAAACTTCTCAAAGCTGCTAAGGAGTGAGTGACACAAACACAGAAACGCATTTGGCATTTGGACTCGTGGGATCGTCCTCTCCGTCAGGTCCCTCATGGAGTGTGAGATGCTTGTGAGGGCCACCTATCAGCAGAAAGGCCTCGTGTACAGAGAGAGCAGCTCGGACGATGACGAGGGCGGCGGGCGCTTGTTGTCCTCCGAGGTCATTGAGATCGACGATGATGATGACGACGACGACGACGACGACGTCATAGCTGTTGGCTGCTGTAAGTTCCTTCTTTATGCACGCACCACACCAGTTTGTTTGGTATTTTTAGTGAAAATAATATCTTGTTTCTCTTTTTCTGGACACATCAGTGATCCCACCGCAGAAACCTGTCACTCCTGTCAAAGATTCAATGGTAAGGAAGATGGAGAGTTTGACCATTTTAAGCGCTTTCTTCTGGATATGACCTGAAAACAACAACCCAGATTTCTTTCACAAAAAATCGATTTACTGTAATTTGCCGGCCGTATCGCGAACCTGTTTTTAAGCCACGCTCATTGAATTTTTGGACAAATTCTATTTTGCACATGCTGTATATTGGGTGCACACGTCGATTAGCCGCAAGTGTGAAAATCAGTCTACCCCGGGGCAGCTGTGGCTACAAATGTAGCTTACCACCCCAAGTGTGAATGTGGAGTGAATGAATGGTGGGTTTTCACTTCTCTGTGAGCGCTTTGAGTGTCTAGTCCAGGGGTGTCAAACGTAAGGCCCACGAACAGGTTTTATCCGGCCAGCGGGATGAGTTTGCTAAGTATAAAAATGAGCCGAAACTTTTGAATGAAAGAAACTGCTGTTCTAAATGTGTCCACTAGATGAACAATTTTTTGTGTCTTTGTCGATTATGCTACATATGTAAGAAAATAAAATAAACCACATGTTAGTACATCAGTCGAGGAAAATGAGCAAACTACATGAATAACATCCTGTAATTATATTTTTATACTATTTTTTTTATCTTTGATGGATTGAAAATTAACACCAATGATGAACATTATTACATAATTTATTCAGAAAGTATAAATAACGACAAGTAAAGGTAGAATACTATTAACCGCAACATGTAAGTGTAAAAAAAACCCAACATTATAATTTGTAAATTTTCAGAATGTTATTGTTCTATTTTTAAACAAAGAAAACAATCTGAAGTTGTCTTTGCTTTTAAGTTATCGTGCCGTGATTTTACCAGTGTGGCCCACTTGGGAGTAAATTTTTCTCCACGTGGCCCCCCGATATAAAATGAGTTTGACACCCCTGGTCTAGTCGATAGAAAAGTGCTATATAAATCTCATCAATGATTATTATTATTATTATTATTATTACACATGAAAACATACAATATTTACTGGACATCGACCGGTTATCGTCCGTGCCGATACTAGGCATTCTGACGTAAATCGGTATTAGCCTTTTTTTATTTTCTTACAGCTACAACATAACTGCATATACACATGATACCAGTATTTAAAAAAAAAAAAATAATTAGTGAAGTAGATAAACTGCATGGAGCCCAAAAATGTTTCATTCATTTAAGAATAGAAATTACTCTCATTGTCAATAATTCTCCCCAAATATGTTTTGTTATCTGACAGGGCACTTATTTCAGTTATTGTAAGAATTATTCTACGGCCTGCTCAACTGCTTTCACCGCGCCCCCCTGTCAAAACTTTCAATTTTTTTCTGGGAAATACAGTTTTTGTCCTTCTTTCCTGGCGTCTTGTTTGTTTTTCGCTACTGCAGAGATGGAGTCGCGACAGAAAAGAAATCTCTCCCAGAAATCCAAATTTTGTGTAGATATTTTAACAAATAGGAGATTATTACGCAGTAAAAGTAAAGAAGAGCAGGCAGCAGCTCACACATTCTCATACTTTCTGTACCACCCAGGGATAAATTATGTGAGCCAGCTTGAAAAATGTCTCAACTATAAGGTACGTGAAGAAGCCCAGAATTGTTTTTACTTAAATGTTCGCAATATTTTAGGGTTCCTCACCAGGAAACCTTACGATGTATTACATCCATAAACTGCTATACAATTGTATAAAATTTAGTAGACGTCGAGTTATTGTGATATAGAGAAATCCAATATTTTTACCAATTCTCCCATCAGATTTGCCATATTTTGAAATACAAATGTTGATGCTTCTCTGAGACACATGTAATAAAGGTGTCTGTAAAATCCCCTGATGTTAAATGAATATTGGCTCCAAATATCGGTTATTGGCCTTCTTGACTGACGACTAATATTCGCTATCGGTATCGGCCCTGGGAAAAAAACATATCGGTCGACTTCCAGTATCTACCATAAATCGCTGTCGTTCGTTTGTCCTTCTCCCCCTCCTCCGCACATGCCAAAGAAAACGACTCAGAGCCTGTTTTGATTGTGGATTTCCATTCCGTGCGGCGGGTTTTTCCCGTTTTCGATGGCTGGGTCGATCTTTGACATTGGGGGTGCGTCGTGTGCATTTCGTGGACGTGCGGGTGGGAAAAAAAACATATTTAGAACCTGGATGACAGGTACGTTAAGTTGTATTTAACAGTGGGCAAAAAAGGTGTTACTGGTGTTCCTAATATTATGACTTTGACAGCAGGAAATAGGTGCGAGTGAAATGAAAGTCAAGTGTGAGTGTGTGTGCATGT
This sequence comes from Nerophis lumbriciformis, assembly GCF_033978685.3. Classification (NCBI taxonomy): domain Eukaryota; kingdom Metazoa; phylum Chordata; class Actinopteri; order Syngnathiformes; family Syngnathidae; genus Nerophis; species Nerophis lumbriciformis. Next base: position 15,014,214 of record NC_084568.2, read on the forward strand.
TTGTTTGTGTGTGTGAATGTGCTGCTGATCTTCGGGGACAAACGTGCTCCAGCACACCGGAAAAATCCATAAATTAGCCGCAAGGTTGTATAAAGCGCATGGTTCAAAGCGTTGGAAAATAGTCGCTGCTTATAGATTAAAAAGTTACAGTATGTTTTTTCATATTTTTTTCCCCCATGCTTTTAAAAAATAGTTACGAAAAACAAGTACAAATGGTGGAGATAATTAAAAGTTTTGCTTTTATTTGCTCAAAGTAACAAAAGTATCTTTTTTTTCTTCCTGTAATTAAAGTTCCACCCGTTCTTTTAAGATCCTATTAGTTTATTGACATTCTTTGAAGCCCTAAGACTAGGGATGGGTTACCGAATACGGTACTTTTATAGGCGTCTGTATCGATTCACGTAAAATTGAACGGTGGCACATTTCAGTACCTTTGTTGCACGTGACCTCACGTCCGGTTGCAGACTAAACATTGGCTCACATAAACAATCACTCAAGCTGCACTCAAAGCGGACTCAGCCACAAAGCCTTCCTCGAAGAAATGTTGCAATTTTAAACACCAACAAAGCAAGTATGCTTTGTAAAAAAAACGCTCAGACATAAAGTAAAGCTCCACTCTTCCAAAATACGCTAGCTTGATGCTAATTTACATTGGATTTGCCATTGACATGCTACTATTAGTATTAGCGACTTCAACATCTCCAAATTTGGTAACGAGAACTACAACTAAAATGAATGTTACAACGTAACAGCTGGTGTGTAATAAGCACAATATTTACAGTACAAACACTTTGTAGGGCACAACATAACACATTCCGCTTCATGGAAAAAGCTACTTCCGAGTTAGACAACATAGCCTGTACAGTACTGCCATCTAATGTCTTGGAAGTGCAACTGCAATGCAAATGAACTGAACAGCACAGTTATTATAATCAGCTCATTTAAAATGAGCTGATAATTAAAAAATAAATTTTAAACATACAAAAAATATTTGATTATCAAACAATTAACATTTATTAACACACACAATAGTACCAAAAATTGGTACGGCATTGATTCAAATGTGAACGGTGCCTATCCCTATCGATGACAGGGCTCACGAACTGGCAGTCTGAGTTCGGACCCAGATGCAGTCCTATGTGGACCTATGTGAAATAATTGTTTAGGTATTTTAAGTTTTGACAAAGTGCAGCTTTTATTAACTTTGCCAAAGTATTTGATCAGATCACGAAATCCACTGACCAATTACATGCGTGTAAAGCCATTCCACATGAGGGGTGTCCAAAGTGTGACTTTGGGGCAATTTTTAGCCCGCCTTTTTGGGGGGGGAGGATTGGGGGTTGAGGAAATGTTCTGTATGTGGACATATTTTAAATGTTGTTGAATACAATGTTGTCCAAACCTCCTGCACCTCCTAAGGTTTCTGGCGCAAAACCCAAGCCCCAGATGAAGTTGCTCATGGAGAAGCTCCTGGGTAACAAGAGGAGAAAAAACTTTGAATGTTTTGTTATTTTTAAATCCTCCACAACGTGATATTGTACACACTTCCACTGCATTATTGTGACACCTCTCAGACATATTTTTAACTGTGAAAATATACTCTACTCTGGGGCTTTTTTAAATATTTCTGCCCATTGTGATTGGACAAATAAGTTGTCACTGTAGGGTGATGCTGATGATAAGGAGGGGCGGGAGGAGGATGATGATGATGATGATGATGATGATGATGACGACGACGGTGATTATTTGTTCTTGCTAGGTAAAAGACACCTCCACTGCCCTCCATAAAACCACAGAGCAGGTCAACAAACTGGTGCAAATAATCACCAGGCCTTCTCCGGGCGGCTCATTTCCCAGATCTCCAGCCCAGTCAGGTGCGCGCACACACAAACAGCAGTAATGTGCGGTCGGGTCATAAAATAATTAAAAAAAACATTTATTTCTAATTTATATATATATGTATTGTTAATATTTATAATTTTTGATTGGTGCCAATGCTTAAACGGTGCAGTAACTGGTACTTAAACATTTTTAAAGTCAATGTATTTTTATTCCTTACGGAATTTTGTGACATTCAAGGCGAAGATCCTCAAAATAAAAAAATGTAAACAATATATTGCAGTACAATTACAGTATACATTTGTTCGTGAATGACAAAAAATTGTTTGCATTCACCTAGTACGAGATTTTACTGGTAGCCTTCCATCTTTGATGTAGTAGCTGAAATCATGTTTCCTTTAGCCAGTTTAATAATGTTTTAAAATCTTTATAACTAATATATTGTTCTTACTGAAAGAAGTAAGCTGCTTTGGCTAACTACACCCATTTTACATGAACGCACTCACGACAAGACTAGAAAAGGCTGACTTGACTTAAGTTTTCAAGCTTCACAGTAGATGTTTGACTTGGTGAAAGGGGATCTGCGCTTTTTTTTTGAATTGTGTATATCAGTCACAATCCTTATGTAAGACAAAAACACATTTATTTTTTATATTTTATGCATTCTAAATCGTAAATAAACGCTAGCAAAAGTCAGCTACCAATGGAGACATTGGGGGTCGCTACATTCCGCCTTTAAAGTGCTGTAAAAAGCCTCCATCAACATTTTATGTACATACTGTAAGTATATATCTAATGTAGTATCAGAATCAGAAATACTTTATTAATCCCCAAGGGGAAATTAAATCGGGCCAAGGCCGCTTTAATGCACAGGCTTACCTGGGCTGAATCCTAGGGCCCCCACCAATCAGGGGCCCCTGGTTTTGACAGCAGAATGCAATGATTGGTGTTCATAGTTGTCAATCATAAACAGCTCAGCTTCGTCTAGCAATTGTGTTTCTCTCTCTCTCTCTCTCTCTCTCTCTTGGCTGCGTTGTTTTTTCACTGTTCTGAGCGGGGCTCGAACCCACTGCTCCTGTGTGAAAGGCTAGTGTACTACTATTTTAATTTTCCTGGAGGAATCAATAAAGTACTATTCATCTATCTATTGAGCTAAAAACACAGGCAGTGTCCCGTGACGCCAGCACTTTACTTGCACTTGCACAGACCCGTCGCAAAGGATATGTAATCATGAAAGAATTTATTTTTTTAAATGGATGATGTTTTTGCATTGTTGCCATTCTGTTGAGTAAAATCCAGATTTTTTTTAATGTGTTTTTGGGAAGGTTGGGGGGTACTGTTGAGGTTATGGGGGGTGGGCCCTTAGGTTAACGAGGCCCTGTATCAAGCACATTCATAATAACATAATATTGGCGTATTTTGCTCATTTTAAGCAAATATTTAAGCATAGATGTGATGATGCAGAAACCTATATTTTTGAGCCTGAATATAAGGAGGATGGTCTACAAGTTTTAGAAGCTGAGGGATAAACAGATCCAGCTTCAGTGAAACACTAAGCGTCATGTGGCCGTATTGCTAAGTGCTAAACAAGAAATACAAACTACAAACTTAATAAAACAATCACTTACTGTACAATGTCTGCTCTCACTGAGATGCCGACTGATCGGATGTTTATATTTTCCAGTTAAATGAAGAATTAAGGATAATCCTCAAGATGGGTTAAAAAAATGGGCGCCTTTTCGTGTCTTTCTCGCCATCTCCGGATCTAAGTTAAATGTCAAAGTTGACCAACTTCTCGGTTTAAGGCCGCACCCTTCTCGAGGCATGATTTATAATCTGGAATTAACTTTCACCAGCTCAGAGGCGATGCTTCAGCTCAGTATGTCAATACTGTAGCTGTACAAGCTAGTTACCAATTACCATGAATTGATTAACTTGAGGGATTGTTGAAAAACTTATTCGGGTGTTACCATTTAGTGGTCAATTGTACGGAATATGTACTGTACTGTGCAATCTACTAATAAAAGTTTCAATCAATCAAAAAGTTAGCTTTCTGTGATCACCGCGCCACTAAAAATAGTTTGTCTGCGTTCGCACTTATAATAACAATATCGCTAATACTTGGTTAATATTCAGGTCACGAGATATGAATGGAGTATCGTTGGCGGTTTTTGGATGTTTTTTTAGAGGATGATGTATTCTCATTGCATTGCATTTTCTGACTTAGAATGCATACAAAAAATAAAAACATGTGTTCTTGTCTTACATCGAGATTGTAAATTATAGTTAAAATTCCCCAAAGTTCCCCTTTAGTGGGACCCTCACTATTAACACTCACTCGCCATGACCTCACCACATGTGATTGATACACACACACACACACACACACACACACACACACACACACACACACACACACACACACACACACACGCACACACAGTCATTGTTTATTCAGCTCTAAAAGTATATGTCATTTCCTCCTTCAAGGTATCCATCCTGCAACGCCAGCAGTGATCATATCGCAGGTTCCCTCTCAGCACATGACCCACCCCAACCCCAAAAAGAGGGAAGATGAACTCCGAGTCGGGATGATCATTCTGGGAAAGAAACGGATGAAAACATGGCACAGAGGCACCCTGGTTGCTGTCAACGCCGTCGGTATGTACACTAACACAGACATAACATAGTTAAAGACACCCCTTAAAATGAAAGATTTTAAAGGGCACCTATGATGATTTTAATCTAGATTTAATGCACTTCTCTGTGGTCTCAATCAGACGTGTCCAAACTTTTTCCAGTGAGGGCTGCATTCAGAATGCAAGGGCCCCTTTGATACATTTAGCACATTGATACTCAAACCAATACTCTAGCTGTATTTCCATTGCAGTTTTTCATAAAATAAAAGTGATATTTCAAAAATGTCAATAAAGTACACTTGCGACTTGTAGGTGTTTCCATTAAAAGGTGTTTTGCGTCATGAGCAGTAATTCTTGTTAAATCTCATCCCGCTAGACTCCACTTTGAGGAAGATATTGCAGCCACTGTTGCCGTGATGTCATTAGAAGACGAAGGCAGCGAGTGGTCGCTCAAAGGCTCTCCGAGCCTGCAGGTCGGCCTCTATTGCGGGAAAGGTGCGACGGTGTAATGGAAACGCAGCTAATGTAGTTCAGTCAACATATGCCAAACTATCTGAATAACGCATCCAAATCTCAGCTTTAAGTTATAGATAAAGCAAATTAGTGTAATATCGTTTTTAACCCCCTTGACATATTTCATTTCTTCCTATTATGTTTTTATATTTTTTACTAATATTAATTCACCAACTAAAATATTTTTGTCTTGCAAGAAATGCGTATAGATGATGTTCATCATGACATGACACATGAAAATCAACGGCCAAATATAATAAGGCGAACAGGTCGTCGGCCATTATGGATTTTAGGTCCCTTTTTTGGGGGCTCAATATGTGTATATATATATACAGTGTATATATATATATATATTTTTTTTGTTGTTGTTGAATTTTTCCCATCATGCATTGGAGGGGGTTTAAATGGTTAAATTATTTAAATTTTGAATTGTGTTGTGTTTGACATCTTTTATAATATCAATAAAGTTCAGTGAGCAGTGTTATGTGTGACCATGTGTGTTGACTTTTTGTATTAGTTTATTCGCGCCATGAGTGAGAAAGGTTGATCGGATTGGGTCATATATAAAAAAATCTGCTGCCGTCTATATGCTTCTCAATGCAATTCATGGTCATTATCCTGAATCACTCACCGTGTCCCTTTGCTGGTGGCAAACATGCAGAAATGATACTGTCAGATATTTAAAATTGTTTGAAAGCACCCCATGGACCTGAATCCTTACGTCCTGATGTCCTTATGGGCCAAACTGAACAGGCCGGCGTGCCGCACTTGGCCTGTGGGCTGTAAATTGGACACCCATGGTCTAATGTGACTGTGTTGCAATATTGGATATACTTTAGTGTATATTTTGCTCCACAGTCACATTTATATCCCACTTTCTGAGGCTGGTTTGTATGTGAAGGTCTTCCCTTTCGATCGAAAATGAAACCATCCTCTCCAAAAAATGTATATACCTCAGATTTCTATACTTTTTTATTCAAATTAGAATGTAATTTGTTGCATGTTTTGTACTAAAATAAATTCATAGGAATTTTTTTAAAGAATGTATGTTTTAATGCAAAATCACACATTTAAAGTAATAAAAACAAAGTTGCACATGTTAGTGGCACAACCCCGACCGGGATCCGATACCTCTACGTCAAATTAAATGAAGAAATATGCTTTTATTCCTATTAACAACGGAGCAGAAAAGGGCGAGGAATACGTTTGCGATAAAATTCCTCATGAAGCGCCCTTTCATTCATCAATTGACATTTTATTTGCGCTTCTTTACGCAAAACGGGGCATCAATCTTGACTCTTGGAACGCCCGTACTAAAATTGGTTACTAACTGTAGATGTATCCATGCTGTGTCCAATGTTCAGGAGGCAATACATTCAAATACAAAGTCAAGTTCGACAAGGGCAAGAGTCTGCTCTCGGGGAACCACGTGGCTTTCGACTATAACCCCACCCTGGAGAGTCTGTTTGTGGGGGCCCGGGTGGTGGCCAAGTACAAGGACAGCCAACAGGTGTGGCTTTACGCCGGGATAGTAGCAGAGATGCCCACCACCAAGAACCAAATGAGGTGGGCAGTCAAGATCTTGCAAAGATTGCAATAAAAGCAAGAGAGTCGGCTTCATCTTGCTTGTCTTGCAGGTTCTTGATCTTCTTCGACGATGGCTACGCCTCCTATGTCAACCTACCAGACCTCTACCCTGTGTGCCGACCATGTAAGTGCCCTTTCTCTCTTAATAGCAGGGTTGTAAAAACCTGTGACAACTTGACAAGTGAGCCATAGCGGTTCTTCAACCTCTGCTTCATTGGGTCTACAGGTGTTTGTTAGTTAAAGGTCATATTATGATTTGTTTCTACATTTAAAACACTTCCTTGTGGTTCTACATAACATGTAATAGTGGTTCTTTTGTCAAAATGTTGCATATATTATGTTTTAAAGACCATTTTCAAGCAACTTTCTGACCGTTGCTTCAGGGCACTTTTTGTGGTCGGCCTTATTTATGTGCCTCCACTTCGACTGCATCTACTCCCCGTCCACCATGTTGTAGTTTTTAGCGCTTCCATATGGGGTCTACTGACAGATATAAGTTACAACTATAACATATGAGCCAGTCTGCCACACAACAAGAGAAAAATAAGTTATTTAGTGACTACAATGGCAGACTCGCGCAAACCTTTTCGGGTAAACCTCTTCCATATAAGGAGATTAAGGCTGGACAATAATACGAATTTTAATCACAATTTCGTTTTAGCTTCTCACAATCAAAAAAATATTATAATGGAAAAGACAATTAATTGGCCGTGCAACATGCATGCAGTTTCCTGAGCTTGTAACAGTGAAACAGATGAATAGCGAATGAGGGAAAAAAGAGAAATTTTACTAAGTTTGGGCTCTCGCCATGGTTGCTACTTTTAATTTGACACAGCGCTAGTATGCCAAATCATAATCACTAAACTCAACCAAAAAGTAAGGCATGTGATTTCCGCGTTCACGTAACCATGGACGGAACAACAGAATTGGCCAATAAAACAGAATCCGCTGTTGAACGCAGAGTATCAGGGAAATTGAAATAAATGTGAGTGAAATGCTGTCTGTCACTTTGAGGAGAAGAAACATCTCATCTGTTTGTGTTGTTGTGAACGACATCATTTGGTGTAAGATCAATGTACAAACAGGACAGCAGTTGCAACTTAAAAGAGGCTCTTTTTTTTCTTTTTCAGAACAACAGCACACATCTCCCTCCACAATAACAGTGCTGTGCACAACATCCGATCTGAATAAAGAATAAAGGTTTCAAAAAAGTACCTTGCAAAAGTAAAAGCACTTTACAAAATGTGTATGCTTTGACTTAAAATACTGGTCAAAATTGTCTAAAAATGTTTTGCACTAATAAATCGATAATTGATGCACCTTTAATTTATGTGTATTGATGCAGTTTGACATTTCTTTTCGTTTCACTAAATAAGCGTTTATCACTTGCAACTTAAAAAAAATTTCAATTGGAATAAGAAACAATTAAATTACTTCCCACATTTATTAAATGAATGAAAATGTGTGCACAACTGGAACATAAGTGCCCTAAAATAAAAGACCTGGTCAGACCTCTCTGTGAGGTGGCTCGCAGCAGTCAGACAAATTTTGAAATCAATCGTTTATTGATGTTTACTAATCGTTTCTATAATCGTCCATGTCGGAATTCCGATGCATCTAAAAATTGATTATTCCCCCTACCTCTAAAAATAGGTGTAAAGGGTAAAAAACGGAATTCCAAAAAATACTAAGAGAAAAACGTTGGGTTTTTTTTCTATTTCTTTAATGTAAATTTATTGTAGTTACTATTATTATTATTTTTTTTTTTTAACTTGTTTTTTTGTTACTAATTACCGTATTTTCAGGACTGAAAATACGTGTATTAGCCGCACCCACAAAATTTTAAGAGAAATAACATTTTTCCATATATTAGCCGCATCGGACTATAAACCGCAGATATATACGTTGCGAAATAAGTTATTTACACAGAAAGATTTTGTAAATGTTTATTTACATGCCTTAATTCTTTCCAAACAGTGTCTGTCAAACAGTGTCTGTCGAACAAAACAGAAGTCATTGTCATGGACCAACTAGCTCCACGGTGACATTTTGGTGAATTAACCGAGGAATGTGTGAAACTGCAACAATACAAAAATAATGCCATTGTAAGTTATTTATTGCTAACACAAACATTCGTAACCTTGTCAGCATATTAGCTAATGTTAACGACGTTAGCTTCCTTACATTACCATAGCATGTTCAAGTATGCATGAAAACACTTTTTACGGTTTAGTAGGTATAAACAGTTTTAGTTGTATTGTACAACTTACAAACGTTGCTTGGAGTTATGAATGAAAAATCCATACGAGTGGGAACGCTATGGATGGCTAGAAGACTGAACAGCACTTTTACTTCCTGTTGAAAGCACTACCGGTAAATGGAAGGACACTGCAGTGAGCGAACTCGTAAATCATAAGCAACCTTATCTTCCCTAAGTGTAGCTGTGCAGGCACACCCTGTATTTTCCTGATATTCCACATATTTCCAGTTTCACATAACAAATTTGAAAAGGAGTGGGAAGAATTTCATCTTATTTAATCCAACCTTTTCCATTTCAAAGCAATTTCTAACATATTTGTTTGTACTCAATCCGTAATACAAACAGTGAATAAATAAATGAGTAAGTAAATAAATAAGGCTCTCATAAATAAATAATTAGCACTGGTAACTACAAAACGGAACGTTGTAAACCGAGGGCCACCTGTAATTGATTTTGAAATATATTTATGTATCAAGCAGGGTTCTACTGCCGTAATTTCCAGGCTATAGAGCACACCGGCATATAAACCGCACCCACTAAATTTTATTTAAAAAAAAAATCCCCATATTGGCCATACCGAACTATAAGCCGCAAATATATACAATGTAAAATGAGTTATTTACAGAGAAATATTTTGTAAATGTTTATTTACAGACCTTAACTGTTTGCAAATGGTGTCTGTAACACGGCAGTAAAACGGCTGATCAAACAAAACAGAAGTCATTGTCGTGGACCCACTAGCTGCGGAGGCTAGCTCTTCAATCAGCTAATAGACTCAATAAGTTTTGGTGAACTTACTGAAGAATTTGTGAAATTTAAACAAATGCTATTGTAAGTTTATAAAACTAACACAGACACTTGTAAAAGTGTTAACATATATACAGTATATATATATATATATATATATATATATATATATATATATATATATATATATATATATATATATATATACACACCGTATTTTCCGCACTATAAGGCGCACCTAAAAACCTCCAATTTTCTCAAAAGCTGACAGTGCGCCTTATAATCCGGTGCGCCTTTATATATGGACCAATATTGAGCCACAACAGGTCTCGCAACTACGGGATGCATAACGTAACCCCAGCCTCTACTGTAGCGTCTATTCTATGCGCCTTATAATGCGGTATGCCTTATAATGCGGTGCACCTTATATATGAACAAAATTTTAAAATAGGCCATTCATTGAAGGTGCGCCTTATAGTGCGGAAAATACAGTATATATATATATATATATATATATATATATATATATATATATATATGATAACAACGCTTACTTGATTACATTACGATAGCTTGTACAAAAATACAAACATCACACATGGGATGGTTTAGTAAGTATAAACAGTTTTAGTTATATTGTAAAACTGATAAACGTTGCTTGGAGTGATGAATGAAGAATCCATACGAGTGATAACGCTATGGAAGGGTCGAAGACTGAACGGCACTTGTACTTCCGGTGGAAAGCTCTAAACAGAAGGGCACTGCAGCCCTGCAGTGAGCAAACTCGTCCAAAAGATGATGCCATAGCACAAACAGTAACACACCTTCTTAGTTTCTTTGCTTGTTTTAAAAAAAACAAACTATTTGCATTATGGCCGTCACCAAAGAATAAACCATAAATTAGCTGCAGGGTTTTATAAACCGCATGTTTCAAAGCGCCGGACAAAAGTAGCGGATGATGGTTTTAGCTACAAATTGTAAACATAGGAATCTTAAGACAGTAGCTGCTGTTTCAACCTCTCTTTTTTACAGTGAACGAAGCAATCATTTGTGTTCCCAAAAATAATTCCTAGCCCCAGACCCGTGTTAGATTTGGTGTATCATGTATACTTACGACAATGTTTTAACTATATGTGTGTTCTTAACAAAATAATACATTTAGAATGAATGCTGGTATTCGGTGACTATCATTTAATTGGGTTTGGTTTGACTCCATTTGATTGGTTTGATAGTGAAGCGTACCTGGGAAGACATTGAGGACGCGTCATGCCGAGACTTCATCGAGGAGTACATCACAGCTTACCCCAGCAGGCCCATGGTCCTTCTGAAAGTTGGTCAGATCATCAAAACCGAGTGGGATGGAACCTGGTGGAAGAGTAAAGTAGAGGAGGTGGACGGCAGCTTGGTCAAGATCCTTTTTCTGGTACGTTGCGGTGACCACTTCCTATGTAGTGAGGACTCAATGAAAACACACACTGATTGTGTTGGACTCACGTGTGTCATCAGGATGATAAGCGGACAGAGTGGATCTACAGAGGATCCACCAGGCTAGAGCCAATGTTCAATTTGAAGATGACCACTGCCAACACCCAGGAGAAGAAGTTGGCCGGCCAGCAGAGGACACGACCAAATATGGGTAAAACTGAATTATATTATATATATATGCTCACCATTAACTGCAGTCCATGCACATCTATGACGTTTATTACAAGAGTAGAAGAGGTTTTTTCTTGAGTTTGTTCGATAATCAGCCGGGATGATATTTGGCATTCTGACCTATGTCGGTATCGGCCATTTTTTTTTTATCAGTATCAGCCTTTTTTTTTTTTTTTTTTTTACAACAGAAATACAAACAGTATGCAACAGTATTTAGTATTTAGAAAAAAAAGTTAAGTAGCTACTATGCTTGTCCCGATACCAATATTTTGGCACCGCTACTAAAATGTATTTTGATACTTTTCAAAATGTCATATTGGCTTCATTTTAACATTAACAATACATTAAACATATGTTCCGTTTTGCGCTCAAAGAACTATTTTAAAATAATACAAATAAAATTAAAATACATTAAACACATTGGGCTGTTCTCATTGCACTCAAAGAACAAATTGCAAGTGTATATATTACATGTATAGCCTGCAGTAATCGAGGATGATGTTAGAATAGAATAGAAAGCTTTATTGACATTGTAATAAATGCTTCATGGTTGTCAATTTTGGTTTGTGCTTTAAGACAAATACAATTATTAGTAAGGGTTAAAAACAATACTAAAGCTACACAGATAAGACATTTAGCAGGTAAAACACACGTTGAAGATAAAACTGGAATTTGTAACAAAATTCCGTCATTCACTTGCATTAGTTTACACTACGTGGGCGGTTTTAACTACGCTAATAATTGGCAACAAGCCAACCAACTTTGTGCCTGTCTACGTGTCTGTATGGGCACAGCAGGGGAGCTAGTTAACTATATTGCGGTACAGTACCTGTCACTCTTTAAACTCCTTGTACAGATCTGAATGCTTTAATTGTTTTGCGAAGTTTGAAGCAAAGGTGATAATACTGTATTGGCACCTTTGGCGAGACATGTTTTAAAGCAGCCCTTCTGTGTTTAAAGCAAAGTGTCACCTTTATCAATAGATTTTAAGCTCAAATACCTCCATATTAGGCTTCACGCACCCTCCTATTAACCAGTAGAATTGCCTTTTTTTTGCCAATCTTCCTATGCGCTTTTTGTGAGTGTTTTGACACACATCATGAGCCTAGGTTTTGTGCATGCAGATAAAAAAAAGTACCAGCATTTTTCAAAGGCAGTGTAGTACTGTTTTTAAGTCATTATTAACATGGTTCATTATTAGTACAGGTATACCATACAACAAAAGTAGATAGTAATAACCACTGCGCAAGCACTAGCCCATTTTGACCCGCATGAGAAAAGTTCCCTTTTTGCTGGAGCCCAAATTCTTTTTTTTTTTACATTTATATAAGAATAAAAAATACTTTCATTGTCAACCATTTTCGCCAAATATGGTTTAATATCTGACAGGGCATTTATTTGAGTTTTTGTGAGAATTCTTCTCCGGTCTGCTTAGCTGCTTTTACTGCGGCTCAGCAGTAAAAGCAGCCACTTTTTTTCCCTTCTTATACCCCCCACAGTACGTCTCCTCGGCTTACCTTTCAAAACTTCAAATATCCAGTTTTTGTCCTTCTTTGCTGGTGTCTTCCAGGTCTGTTTTTATTTTGTACTCCCTAATACAGCGATGGACAAGCGTCCCTTGGCAACGCTTGGAGCATTTCATGTTCCTTGATTCAATCAAATAACGACGTGACAGAGTTAGTGTGAAAATGACAGAAAATATATCTCTGCCAAAAATTCAAACTTTTTGTAAATAGTTTGACATATAGATACTTATTAGATGAGTAAAGGAGAGCAGGCAGCAGCTCACACATTCTCATACTTTTTGTAACATTCAGGAAGAAATTCAGCCAGCCAGCTTGAAAAATATGACAACATGACACGGGGTTGACAGGACAGGAAAAATAAAAACGCAAAGAGGGAGAAATAAAGCCACTCCCAAACTGTGTTCGTGTAGGAGATGGAGTGTGGTACTAGGAAAAAAGCCTCAGCAAACATAAGCACACATTACGACATACAACTCAAGACTTGCAACGGAGGGAGTGGGATGAAATACGGATTAGGATGTGGGTTAGGGCGAGTTGATGCATTCCAAAGCTTGTCTGCTCTATTTGTCCGTTCTTGCCCTCAAGGTGCATTGAGAAGTAAAGGCCCTGTAGTCCAGTACACCAGTGATGGTCATCTCGGAGCTTCTCCTGTCAAGTCCCCACCTGCTCAAGGTGTGTCGACACCTCAAATCCAACAGCCACCAGCCCAACAAACCACTCAGCTCACTCAGTCGCCACGTGTTGAGTAAGTGATGTCTCCTATTTAAAAATTTAAAAAATTGTTGAGACAAAATATATTTTTTTCCTCTTTTACCATTAAGCCCTAAACATCAGATGGCCAAGAAGAGCACTTCTCCATTCATCCCCGGGGTGGGAGGCACTCATGCCTCTAAGGTCATGCAGTCTCTGTCTACCAGCAACATGCAAAGGTGAGTGTACCAAGCATTGTGTTCATTATTAATCGTAATTATAACATTTATAATGATTATATTCAACTATAACTTTTGTTTTGTGTTGTTGAAGAATGGTCACTCCCGCAGTAATTGGCAGCCCTCAAGCTCAGCAGTCTTATCAGAGACAGGTGACCACTGTGGTCGCCCAGCCCGTGATGTCTCACCCAATGGCCACCATCAACCACCCGATGGCCACCGTCCCCCACCAGCCGTCGTACCGTGCCCCCACTGACCGCATCTTCTACACGGTGCACACTTGCCACCCCACCTGCCTGAGTCGCGTGCGGCCGATTAAACTAGACATCCACCGGGGGAAGAACCCCCTCCTCACGCCGCTACTGTACGATTTCAGGCGCATGACTGGCCGGCGCAAAGTCAACCGCAAGGTGAGTGCGTACTGTTGTAGGACTCAGGTCTGCTTGCCGTTGTTCGACAACAGTGTTCGGTCATGTTTCATTGAAACCTGTTTATGTCGACAACCTGTCGAAGTTCAGCAACTCAAGTCATGGGGTCTGATGACATTTGTGGATTTCCTACTAAAAATGGTGTGCGCTGAAATACAAAGACGTACGCACAAAAAAAATCTAATGTATTTAAGTGCGCACGCATTATCCAAGAACATTTATTTTGTACATCCCAATCAACGTGGAATTAAGCCCACCTGTCCAAACCCTCATTTAAATACGCAAATCATATTTAAATTAGCCATGCGCCTGAGATCCCACACCGAGTGAACCCATTGTGGGACTGAGGTAGAATATGAATAAGTTCTACTTTACACTAATGTACTCTTTCTGGATTATTTGTTACCTCTTATCTTTTTGTAGTCCATACCGCAGTGGTCACCAACTTTTTTGAGCCCAAGATCCCTGGTCTCAGCCAAAAACCAAAGCAAGGGTCAACTATGCTGGGTTAAAAGTATACATAGAGCGACATACATGATCAATTTTGGTGATGTAGAAAAGTTACAATCAAATCAAATTGGCTTCATGGCATGGCCTCTTAAATTCATGTGAGTGATTATGATTGATGACACCTGTTGCCTTCTCTGAGCCCATTTAAATAGGGCTCATGTGATGCAGTCATTAGACTCAGTTACCAACGCGACAATGGGAAAGTCAAAGGAACTCAGCACAGATCTGAAAAAACAAATCATTGACTTGAACAAGTCAGGAAAGTCACTTGGAGCCATTTCAAAGCAGCTTAAGGTCCCAAGAGCAACTGTGCAGACAATTGTGCGTAAGTATAAAGTGCATGGCACAGTTTTGTCACTTCCACGATCAGGAAGAAAACGCAAGCTATCACCTGCTGCTGAAAGAAAATTGGTCAGGATGATCAAGAGTCAACCGAGAACCACCAAAAATCAGGTCTGCAATGAATTGGAAGCTGCTGGAACACAGGTGTCAGTGTCCACAGTCAAGCATGTTTTGCATCGCCATGGACTGAGAGGCTACCATGCAAGAAGGAAGCCCTTGCTCCAGAAGCGACACCTTAAGGCTCGTCTAAAGTTTGCTGCTGATTACATAGACAAAGATTAGTTCTGTGGACAGATAAAACAAAAATTTAACTGTTTGTCCACAATACCCAGCAATATGTTTGGAAGAGAAAAGGTGAGGCCTTTAATCCCAGGAACACCGTACCTACCATCAGGCATGGTGGTGGTGGTAGTATTATGCCAATGGAACTGGTGCTTTACAGAGAGTAAATGGGACAATGAAAAAGGAGGATTACCTCCAAATTCGTCAGGACAACCTAAAATCATCAGCCCGGAGGTCGGGTATTGGGCGCAGTTGGGTGTTCCAACAGGACAATGACCCCAAACACACGTCAAAAGTGGTAAAGGAATGGCCAAATCAGGCTAGAATGAAGGTTTTAGAATGGCCTTCCCAAAGTCCTGACTTAAACGTGTGGACAACAAGTCCATGTCAGAAAACCAACAAATTTAGCTGAACAGCACCAATTTTGTCAAGAGGAGTGGTCAAAAATTCAAGCAGAAGCTTGTGGATGGCTACCAAAAGCGCCTTATTGCAGTGAAACTTGCCAAGGGACATGTAAGCAAATATTAACATTGCTGTATGTATACTTTTGACCCAGCAGATTTGCTCACATTTTCAGTAGACCCATAATAAATTCATAAAAGAACCAAACTTCATGACTGTTTTTAGTGACCAACAAGTATGTGCTCCAATAACTCTATCACAAAAAAATAAGAGTTGTAGAAATGATTGGAAACTTAAGACATTTATATATATATATATATATATATATATATGCATGTATATATATATATATATATAATAGTTACTTTAAATGCAGTCGGCTTTCGGCCCCCGGCCAAATATTTTTAGTTCAATGCGTCCAAGTCAAAATATTTAGACACATCTACTCTAGGTCCAGGGGGCCTTACCAAGAGGCACACCCCTTTACTTTTGTGCACATTGTGTATCTACTCATCATGTCCTAATTCCTTCTCTTGCAACCATAGATGACCTTCCATGTGATCTACAAGGCCCCGTGCGGGCTGTGCCTCCGTAACATGGCCGAGATCCAGCACTACCTCTTCCAGACACGCTGTGACTTTATCTTCTTGGAGATGTTCTGCCTCGATCCCTACGTGCTGGTCGACCGTCCTTTCCTGCCGCTGAGGCCCTTCTACTATATCCCTGACATCACCGGCGGAAACGAGGACATCCCGCTGTCCTGCGTCAACGAGATTGATTCCACGCCACCTCCCAACGTTGCCTACAGTAAGAACTACATTTGTAAAACGTGTTAGCCTTTCGGTGACTTACTTTGATTTATATGAGAGAGAGTAAAGAGATGGATTAAAGTTCTTCTCTCCTCATCAAGGCAAAGAGCGCATTCCTGAAGACGGAGTGTTCATCAACACAAGTCCTGACTTCCTGGTTGGATGTAATTGCACTGATGGCTGTCTGGACAAGTTAGTGAAGCGACACATCTGTAATCCGTCCTCCCCCCACTAGTTGTATTAAAGTTTCCTTTGTGTGTCTTCATTGCAGGTCCAAATGTTCTTGCCACCAGCTGACCCTGCAGGCCACAGGTTGTACTCCGGGTGCACAGATCAACCCAAATGCTGGATATCTCCACAAGCGATTAGAGGAGTGCCTGCCCACAGGGTCAGCAATTTGCACTCACACCTCCTTTAAGAGAAGAACTAAAAAGCAAGCTAACATTATATTGTTTTATTTATTTTGCCTCTTGTGTAATTCTTGCTCAGGATTTATGAATGCAATAAGCGTTGCAAGTGTTGCAGCCAGATGTGCACCAACCGTTTGGTGCAGCACGGCCTGCAGGTGCGGCTTCAGCTCTTCAAGACCCAGAACAAAGGCTGGGGCATCCGCTGCTTAGACGACGTGGCAAAGGGCTCTTTTGTCTGCATCTATGCCGGTATGTCACACAATTTTTACCCTTAAAACCAAGTAATTGTGCACTCACAAAAGGCAATTTCTGCCATGGTTGGTCATGCTGGACTAATGGCACGGGTGCCATAGTTGGAACCGGCGCTACGTAGAGGATAAAAATGTGGATAAAGGATACTTTATTTGATCTATTTTACTCTTATTTTTTATTTTCCCTCCTGAGAGATTGCCACCTTATTATGGTTAAGAGCTACCAGCTGGAGCTTAGTCTTCAGGTGGGACACCCATGTGTGAAGGTATGAAGGTAGAGGCCTGACAAAGTCCAATACTCATCTTCAGGTTGGAGTTGGACACACAGGTCCTGATTTACTAAAGGTTTGCGTGTACTAAAACCTAATAGCACACGCAAAGCTGATCTACTAAACATGTGCAAAGTGGATTGCGTCTGCTCAGTGAGCAGAATAATGCGTGAAATGGGACGGCGTGGCGCAGTGGAAGAATGGCCGTGCGCGACCCGAGGGTCCCTGGTTCAATCCCCACCTAGTACCAACCTCGTCATGTCCGTTGTGTCCTGAGCAAGACACTTCACCCTTGCTCCTGATGGGTGCTGGTTAGCGCCTTGCATGGCAGCTCCCTCCATCAGTGTGTGAATGTGTGTGTGAATGGGTAAATGTGGAAGTAGTGTCAAAGCGCTTTGAGTACCTTGAAGGTAGAAAAGCGCTATACAAGTACAGCCCATACAACCCACAACCCAAATCCATTTTATGTTTCTGTCTTAATTAATATGCAAAATATACACTAATCATCAAAATGCCCACAATACTGGGACAAGAAAGTGCAAATATAAATATTTACCACACGCAATGTGATTTATCAACACTCATCACCGTTTTGCGAGCACTATTTTGTATTTTATTTAGTAACTGGGCAAACTGACAGTTCCGCACACGGCTGCAGGATCGGAGCTCGGGCTGCACAGACAGAAGATGGACCGACAAAAATCCTCCGTCGTACGTGTGTGGGGCAACATTTTGGATGATCAGAACAAAAAAAAAAATAGACATATCGTCCATTCAGCAACATCATTTTATAGGTGCTAGAGGACATTAGGGGCCGATTAAAACAAATTCAATTAATGCGTTTTGGTGTTCTTTAGTATTTTCTCATGAAGTTTTTTTCACATGGAATATATATCATTAAAATATTTCTTGTATGAAAAAAAACTTCTTGAAGTATGAATTTTTGCGTTTTGAGCGGAGTAAGTACAGCCTCTCTCCCATGCACCTTTAGCGGTAATCTTTTTTAATGTAAACCTACCAGCATATCAAACAGGATACAAAGGACTGACTTTTGTTTGATTACTCAATTTATTATTACAACACAGGAGAGCTACTTGTGGTAGCAGCCACGTGACACAAAGTCGGGACATTCCTCCAGCGTCTCCGGTGCCATTATGTCTGCCCGACTGGCCAACGGGAACACATTGTGTCAGCAATAGATGGCAAGGTGATCACCTGGATGAACTAATAGACGTCCTCACAAATATGAATACGAAGCATTAAATGCATTGAATTTAGTTTTTCCTTGCCTCTATTTTTTTTTATATTGTCGAAATCAAATGTTGGCAAAGCTGTGTGTCGCCAAAGTATCCACAGCCTGTAGACACGTGCGTACGTGAGCCATGAAGTTGGTGTGAGGCACCGCACGTTTCTATTAGGTAAAGTAACTATGTAAAAAAGGGTGGGATTCAAAAAGGGTATACCGTACTTCTTCCCATTACCCTTTTGAGATATGTTTAATTTAATTTAATTTAATTTTATTTTATTAATTAAATGGTATTTTATTTTTTGTGAAATAATAATATTGCCATTGAGCACAAGATTGTTCACTGGAGATATGTATTTATATTATGTACTACATGTATGAGGTGGAGTTGACTATGACAAAAAACATCAAACATATTTTCATGTCCGGTTCACTCTTGATACATCTCATATTTGCCGTAAAAAAAGGGCCCACGCCAGGTTTTTGTGCGTACGCCCGCTAAATACGTGAGGCCCCTGATCTTTTGCCTATGGAGAACTTTTGGTTCATCATTAAACGAAAAATACTTTAAAAATAACCATATCAGGCAAAGAATGGGAGCGAATGTCAACACCAAAACTCATAACCTCGATGCCCACACGTCTTCAAACTGTTTTGAAAAGAAGAGGAGACAGTACAACGTGGTAAACATGCCGCTGTCCCAACTATTTTGAGACCTGTATCATCCATACATTCTTTTGTATTCCACATTTTAAACACTTATGCATTAAGGCTGTGAATATTTGGGCACCACACGATTTGATTTGATTCTTTGGGGTAATGATTCGATTCAGAATCGATTCTCGATCCTTTTTTTAATAACATCGCGTGCCAGTTCTATGATTAACTATATTCCTCCATAAAATAGATAAACCGCTCTGATCAATTTCTATATTATTTAAAAGAAAACTGGTTTTGTTTAATACAATGCTTCCCAAACATTTAATAAAGTCCAAATACAAATAAAGCAGCAAGAGAAGTATCCAACACTTCTCTTTTCTAAAGTAAATATGTACAGCAAATATGATCATCTATATCAACAATATGATTTGCCTGAGTGGTTGAACAGGACATATTGGTAAAAAAAAAAAAAATCGATTTAGAATCGTTAATCTGAAAATATATATTTTTGACACCCCTATTATGCATGTTCTGTTGTGAATAAAATATTGGCTTGTGATTTTAAGTCTTGTTTTCATTCTCTGCAAATATAAAGAATGTACCAACTTGTATTTTGAAGCTTCCTTTGCACCGAACAGGAATTCAGGGAGCCAGAACAAGAGATACACCAGGTGGCACAAAATGTTACTGTGTGCATGTGTTAATGCTGTGTAACAAGACAGTAGTTACTGTATGTTATGGTTGTTGTTTAACTTTGCTTAGCTATAACAAGGAAGTGTCCAATACTACAAATCAAGTTGACATATACCAGTGCTTCTCAAATAGTTTCTGTACGCTGAGGCAGGACAAGGTAAGGAGATGCAGTGTGTGTACCCTAAGAGTTCTTTCCCCTTTGCACTTTCAGGTAAAATCCTAACCGATGACTTTGCCGACAAAGAAGGTTTAGAGATGGGTGATGAGTACTTTGCTAATTTGGACCACATTGAGAGCGTGGAGAATTTCAAGGAGGGCTATGAGAGCGAGGCTCACTGTTCAGACAGCGAGGGCAGCGGTGTGGACATGTCCAGGTTAAAAATCCAACCATCAGCCTTGGTGTCGGGTAACTCTTTTGGACGACAGGCCAAAAAAGGTGAATAGTTAGTGTGTATCTTTTTTTACCCCCCGTAAAATCCCCACATTGGTTGTCGTGTTCTCTCATCGCCCTCTCCTGGTTTCCACAGATGAAAGCTCAGGCTCGTCCGCGGAAAGCAACGGCGAGGACGATAAAGAGTCAAAAAGTGAGGATGAGAGTGACAGTTCAGATGACACGTTCGTGAAGGACAATTATTTCAACAGCAGCTCCGTGTGGAGGAGCTACACCACGCGTGGACAGGCCAAAGGCAACAAGGAAGGTGAGTTAGCACTTTATAGAAGTTTTGAGATGTTACCTTCTCGGCTCAATGTGACCGTACTTTGCAAATGGCACGAGCAGGTACTACCGGTACTTTGTACAAAACCCAAAACCAGTGAAGTTGGCACGTTGTGTAAATTTTTAATAAAAACAGAATACAATGATTAGCAAATCCTTTTCAAACTAAATTCAATTGAATAGACTGCAAAGAGAAGACACTTAACGTTCGAACTGGTAAACTTTATTTTTTGCAAATATGAGCTCATTTGGAATTTGAAGCCTGCAACATGTTTCAAAAAAGCTGGCACAAGTGGCAAACAAGACTGAGAAAGTTGAGGAATGCTCATCCAACCCTTATTTGGAACATCCCACAGGTGAACAGGCTAATTGGGAACAGGTGGGTGCCATGATTGAGTATAAAAGCAGCTTCCATGAAATGCTCAGTCATTCACAAACAAGGATGGGGCGAGAGTCACCACTTTGTGAACAAATGCCTGAGCAAATTGTCCAACACTTTAAGAATAACATTTCTCAACGAGCTATTGCAAGGAATTTAGGGATCTACGGTCCGTAATATCATCCAAAGGTTCAGAGAATCTGGAGAAATCACTGCATGTAAGCGGCAAGGCCTGTGACCTTTGATCCCACAGGCGGTACTGCATCAAAAAGCGTCATCAGTGTGTAATGAATATCACCACATGGGCTCAGGAACACTTCAGAAAACCACTGTCAGTTACTACAGTTTGTCGCTAAATCTGTAAATGCAAGTTAAAAATCTACTATGCAAAGCGAAAGCCATTTATCGACAACACCCAGAAACGCCGCTGGCTTCGCTGGGCTCGAGCTCATCTAAGATGGACTGATGCAAAGTGGAAAAGTTCTGTGGTCTGACGAGTCCACATTTCAAATTGTTTTTTGAAACTGGACGTCGTGTCCTCCGGACCAAAGAGGAAAAGAACCACCTGGACTGTTATAGGCCCAAAGTTCAAAAGCCAGCATCTGTGATGGTATGGGGGTGTATTAGTGCCCAAGGCATGGGTAACTTACACATCTGTGAAGGCACCATTAATGCTTAAAGGTACATACAGGTTTTGGAGCAACATATGTTGCCATCCAAGCAATGTCTTTTTTATGGACGCCCCTGCTTATTTTAGCAAGACAATGCCAACCCACATTCTGCACATGTTACAACAGCGTGGCTTTGTAGTAAAAGAGTGCAGGTACTAGACTGGCCTGCCTGTAGTCCAGACCTGTCTCCCATTGAAAATGTGTGGCGCATTATGAAGCCTAAAATCCGACAGCGGAGACCCCGGACTGTTGAACAACTTAAGCTGTACATCAAGAATTCCACCTGAAAAGCTTCAAAAATTGGTCTCCTCAGTTCCCAAACGTTTGCTGAGTGTAGTTAAAAGGAAAGGCCATGTAACACAGTGGTAGAAATGCCTCTGTGCCAACTTTTGTGCAATGTGTTGCTGCCATTAAATTCTAAGTTAATAAACATTTGTAAAAAAAAAAAAAAATGTTTTTCTCAGTTCAAACATTAAATATCTTGTCTTTGCAGTCCATTCAATTGAATACAAGTTGAAAAGGATTTGTGAATCATTGTATTCTGTTTTTATTAACGATTTACACAACGTGCCAATTTCACTGGTTTGGGGTTTTGTACTACAGTGTAGGGTTGTCAAAAGTACTATACTAATACGATACAATACACACCTGCTTCGCCAGAAAAAGAAGTAGCAGAAAAGATTAGTTGCCACTTGATCAAGGTACGCATTGAAAGATAATCGAGAGAAGGAAGTGACAGAGTGGATTGTGTTTTATGTCATGCGTTTATTCACTAATCCTACAAAAACGGTCATGAAAGGCAAAGTCTGCCACCACAAACCCAGGGAGTGAGCTTTACGTGTGCAGAAAATGTGGCCTGGGGGCCATTTGCGGAATGCAGCCCTTTTTTAAGGACCCATTGCACATTGAACAATAAAATGTACCAAAAAAGATGAAATGTTGATACTTATTACAAAATAAAAACATATATGTTTTTTATTTTTTTATCATGGTATCAAATGTAGTATCCAAAATTGGTAGTATCATTTATGACAATTCTGGTATTGTGACAACAATACTACCTTAGTTTACAAGTGCCCCATTTCAAATGTTGTTGGGATTATATCTGTCTCTCGGCTAATTGGTATGCTTTATTTTGCTACAGGATTATAGTCCACGGTCTCCAATTTGCTACAGGATTATAATCTAGTCTCCACTTTGCTACAGTATTATAGTCCGCAAACTCCATTTTGCCACATCATAGTCCACAGTCTCCATTTTGCTACCGAATTACAACCCACAAACTCCATTTTGCTAAATTATTAAAGTCCACGGTCTCCACTTTGCTACAGGATTATAATCCAGTCTCCACTTTGCTACAGGATTATAGTCCACAATCTCCATTTTGCTACATTATCATAGTCCACAGTCTCCACTATGATACAGGATTATGGTCCACAGTCTCCACTTTGCTACATGATTATAGTCCACAGTCTCCACTTTGCTACATGATTATAGTCCACAGTCTCCATTTTGCTACAGGACTATAGTCCACGGTCTCCACTTTGTTACAGGATTATAATCCAGTCCACAATCTCCATTTTGCTACATTATCATAGTCCACAGTCTCCACTTTGCTACAGGATTATGGTCCGTAGTCTCCACTTTGCTACATGATTGTAGCCCGCAGTCTCCACTTTGCTATAGGATTATAGTCCACGGTCTCCGATTTGCTACAGGATTTTATTGTCCGGACTGCACTTTGCTGCAGGATTGTAGTCCAGTCTCTACTTTGCTGCAGGATTATAGTCCACGGCCTCCACTTCGCTGCAGGGTTTTAGTCCACGGTCTCCACTTTGCTACAGGAGTATAGTCCACGGTCTCCACTTTTTTACTGGGGTATAGTCCATGGTCTCCATTTTGCTACAGGATTATGTCCAAGGTTTCAGTTGGTAGCGCGGCCGTGCTAGGTTCACCACCCACACTGGTTTAAATGTACCTTAAATGTATCTTAAAGATGTAGATAATGGGTTTTACTATGTAAAGTGTTTTAAGTCTCGAGAAAAAAGCGCTATATAAATATAATTTACTTCACTTTGCTGCAGGAATAATGTCCATGGTCGTCATTTTGCTTCAATTTTATCGTCCTCATTTTTATTGCAGTTTTTGGTCTCCTCTTGGATAACATTGATAAAGAATTATGAGGCCAGCAGTAAATAAAGGGGACCCTTTCTTATTGTCTTCTCAGAAAGTCAGGACGTTAAAGAAGGGACTACCGTTCCAGCCAAAGGAGACGAGAAGTCAGTGTCCGTGCCAGAAGAGACGGGAAAAAACAAAGTAGCATCCTGGCTCACCAACCAGGGACCGAAGAAGGTAAGGTCTAACGGTAACCAGGTTTTCTGTTCCAAGAAATATACATTTCATTAGGTACACCTTCTTTATCTTAATGCCATCCTATTCAAAAACTGTTTCAAAAATCATAATGCTCAGCAGAGCTGCAACGATTAAACGATTAAATAAAAGGCTTTGTTTTATTAAAGGAGATAAAAACAAGTTAAATAAAAGGCAAAAAAAAGGTTAAAAATATGGTGAATAGAAGGTAAAGGTAAAATAAAGTAAAAAAAATAAATTAAAAAAAAAGGTAAATGTGAGCCAAACGAAGACAAATAAATGGTAAATATAAGCCAAAAGAAGATACATAGAATGTAAATAGAAGCTAAAAGGATAAATATAAGGAAAAAATAAGCCCCAAAAAGGTAAATATAAGCCAAAAAAAAAAGAGAAATAGAAGCTAGAAGGTAAATAAAAGGTAAAGAAAGGTAAAAAAAAAAAGAAGATAAATAGAAGTTAAATAAAAAGTAAAATAAGGTCTAAAAAATAAATAGAAGCCAAAAGAAGATAAATAGAAGGTATATAGAAGCTAAAATGATAAATAGAAGGTGAAAAAGGTAAATATAAGCCAAAGGAAGGTAAATAGAAACTAAAAGAAGATAGCTAGAAGCTAAATAAAAGGCAAACGAAGATAAATAGAAGGTAAATAAAAGGTCAAATAAAGTAAAAAGGGTAAATATAAGCCAAAATAAGATACATTAGAAGGTAAATAGAAGCTAAAAGGATAATTAGAAGGTAAATAAAAGGCAAAATAAGGTTAAAAAAAGGTAAATATAGCCAAAAGAAGCTAAAAAAGGTAAATAAGAGGTAAAAGAAGGTAATGAAGGTTACGGCAAGTACAAAATCTTTGATTATTTCAACTATTTTCCATAAAATACGCATTGAGCGTATGTTTTATTCAATTAATCAAACAAACTAATTGAGCGATTACTTGATTACTAAAATAATCGATAGCTGCAGACCAAATGCTTATTATTGATTGGTTATGTCCAAGTACAGTAATATGTTGTATTGTGGTGCATCGCAGAGCCCCAATAATCAGAGCAATAAATGAATAGGCTACCTGTGTCAGTCTTGTGATTCTTTGCTTTTTCTATCCTAGGAGTCTGCAGAGGGCAAGAGGTGCGTCATCACTACCGTCCTCACCTTCCTGCAGTAAAATATCACTCATTGATCACTTTGATTGATTTCCTGTTGCTCGCAGCCAAGTGAAGCCTGACTCTGCAAAGAAGCAGGAAGTGACCACTGTCTCCGACAGTGACGACGTCCAAACCATCAGCTCGGGTTCTGACGACAACAGGGAGAAAGAGAAACCTCCTACTGGTACAAAACAGAGAGAAACAAAATAGTAATTTGAGACTCAGTCTGATTTTAAGCCCCGCCCAACTTGTCTCTGTAGGCGTGGTTAAGAAGCAGGTAGCCGTGAAGTCCACTCGAGGCATCGCCTTGAAGACGGGTCACGGCATGATGGTTAAGACGGGCGCGCCCACAGGTGGGACGTCACAAGGAGGCCAGGGTGCTAAACCGGGGCAGCAGGGACAGACGGGAGGGGGTGGAGAAAATGGCCACAAAAACACCCGCCTGTTCTTCGATGGCGAAGAATCGTGTTACATCATCGACGCCAAGCTGGAGGGAAACCTTGGCCGCTACCTCAACGTAAGTGTGTTCGCAAAACGACTACCTCTGTGTGATCACTTTTACAGCATGCTCTTTATTTGTTTCTTTGTGCAACAGCACAGCTGCAGTCCCAACCTCTTTGTCCAGAACGTCTTTGTGGACACACACGACTTGAGGTTCCCCTGGGTAGCGTTCTTTGCCAGCAAGTGAGTTTTGTCTCTAAACATACTCTTTGTTATTGTATTATTACTTTCAACAATGATCATTTGTCACTAGCATCTTTTAACATTTTGCTTATAATCCAAATGGCATAAACAATCAACACAATTACCAAAACATTTGTAAAGAAAAGATTATACTTCAAATCATTGCTTCTTAATTCCATTCTTTTGTGCTATGGTGCTTTTTCAATGTGCTGCAGTATCATGACATGAAAGGACTTAAAAAAAGTCATTAAATATATCAATTACAGATACATATATGTGTCTGTGTGTGTATGTATATGTATATATATATATACATACAGTACAGGCCAAAAGTTTGGACACACCTTCTCATTTCAATGTGTTTTCTTTATTTTCATGACTATTTACATTGTAGATTGTCACTGAAGGCATCAAAACTTTGACACCTGTGAAGTGAAAAACCTGAAGCTCATCAGGAGAATGCCAAGAGTGTGCAAAACAGTAATCAGAGCAAAGGGTGGCTGTTTTGAAGAAACTAGAATATAAAACATGTTTTCAGTTATTTCACCTTTTTTCGTTAAGTACATAACTCCACATGTGTTCATTCATAGTTTTGATGCCTTCAGTGACAATCTAGTCATGAAAATAAAGAAAACCCATTGAATGAGAAGGTGTGTGCAAACTTTTGGCCTGTAATGTATATACGTGTATAAGTGTATATATATATGTAGATATTTATACATATTTGTGTATATGTGTGTATATATATATATATATATATATATATATATATATATATATATATATATATATATATGTAGATATTTATACATGTATATGTATGTATATATGTGTATACATATGTATATACCGTATGTGTTTGTATATATATATATATGTGTGTGTGTGTGTGTGTGTGTGTGTGTGTATATATATATATATATATATATATATATATATATATATATATATATATATATATATATACATACATACATCAGGCATGGGATTTTTCGTCTATAGTCGAATATCCGTAATTTTTGTCTCTGTAAAAATATTAAAAAAACATTTTTCGTTTTTTATCCGACCTACAATGTGTGTTAAAATCTTGATCCGTCTCTTTGCCATACCTGCCAACAACTACGGTTTTCCCGTAATGAGTACAGTTTTTGATAATCCAGTGGTAAAAACTACGTTTTTTTTCATTAAAAATTATTGACTTAAAAATTGAAGCTACGTAGCGAAGCAACTCCACTGGCAGGGGACAAACTATACGGGAAACATCAATGATGATTGGTTGGTTCACGTATAAAAACATCCATGATTGGTTGGTTGGTTTATTATAATGAGTCACGATTGGTTAAGATTAGGGCAAAACATTAGGGACAGGCCAATCAGAGGCAACATAGAGTGGGTTATGGAACCAGGAAGGGAAATCACAACAGACCTCCCAAATGACGACAAGAGAGTCGGAGAAGAGAAGAGGGAATATTCAAGCGGGCGATTTATATATTTAAAAAACTAGAGGAAGATGGCAGAAGGATTCTCTTCTTCTAAATCTAACCCTAACCCACTGTAATTGACCACAAACATAATGTGAAAATGTTCCAGTCATATTTATCACTACAAACAAGTATATCTAAGTGCAAATTAGTAACATCTACTGTTTCAAGCAAATATTTCAAAGAATAACTTTAAAGTAACAATGTAAACATCCAGTGTGAGACATTAATGTTCAAATTAATGTCTTTCAATTTGTAGTTGATGAGAAGCAGTGTCCTTTACAGAGGACATTTTTTATATCAGTCTGGAAAATGTTGTACCTCAGAAAAGTAAACCAACAATATAACTTTAAATAATGTAAATACCTCACACACAGATGTTTCAAATATTGTTTCAGTGTGACGATTTATGAGGTCGCAACTTGTCCAGCCCTGCTTTCCACCCGAGTGCGGTAGAAAAATAGAGGGATGGATTGAGGATTAATTAATTATAATTACAGAAAGAAACACCACCTAATATTTTCTTATTGTCTGCTCTGTCGTTCACAAGTTGCAGACATATTCCGTCTGTTTTACACTTGAAAAGTATTTGTCCATCTTCAACATTTATTTATGTTCTAACACATTTACCCCCGCACATTAAGAACATTTTTGAACAGTTTAGAATGATCCATAGCACCATTTTTGTTGGTAAATGAGAGATTATCTGATCATCACACTTCAACATATTTAACATATAAATGCTGCCTCTTTGCTAGGTCAGCATTGCAAATTAAAATATGTTTTAATTGCTGTGCAATATAAACATGTAAAATAGGAGGTAAATGCTTATATACTCCATTACCCAGAAGGCTTAGCACTGTGGACTAGTATCAAAAATAAACATCTTGAGTCACAACATTAAGACTACCGTACATGGGAGGACAATAAATGTGCCGTTTGAACAATAAAGAGTTGATATATTGTTACACATTGTTGTTTCTTCTTCGTCTGCACAGAAAATACACATAATTTTTTATTAGATAGTTGACGTGCGCGTTTGAGCGCTGCTCAGAAACAAATTTGATTGGTGGAAATGACACTGATTGGCCAAAATATGCGGATAAAGTTGCAAGGCCGACCATAACGATTGTGACATGGTGACTTCCTGGAGGGACTGATTATACTGCAACACATGTCGACATAAATCTGTGGTTCTCAACTATTTTCTGTCTTGCTTACAGTGAAAAATGTATCTTGATCTTTAAGTAATTGATTAAGAATGTAAATGAGGTTATACCATACATGTAATTTAAATATAATTGGTATTTCACATTTACAGTAACACTCAACACTTTCAACAATTAATTTTATTATAATCAACCTTTATAAATTGCTTTTGTTTGCATTTCATTTATTGAATTATATATTTGTTTTTAATAAAATTTTAGCAACAAAATGTATTTCAATACATCTGTGTTTGTTCTCTTTAGACATGTATTTTGTTTATTATCAAGCATTGCTAAAGTTGCCACTCCCACCATTAATGAATAATATAACACAGAATATAAATCTCATTAAGATTAATTTCAGTGTTCAGTTTTGGGGTGTAGTACTTGTTACAAGAGAGAATATCTGCATATGTGGGTATAATATGATGATAAATAAATATTTTGGAATATAAGATTGAGAAAGTGGAGCTCAATGCAAAATGTAAACACTTCATTGACATAAAGTCATTCATTGTTTTCTGTTATGATCTGTTAATGACAGCACAGTTGCACCACTTCTATCTTGTCCGCATGTCCTCACAGACCATGCGTTTCATTTTGTGTCCATGCAGGCGTATCCGGGCTGGAACGGAGCTGACCTGGGACTACAACTATGAAGTGGGCAGCGTGGAGGGCAAAGTGCTTCTGTGCTGCTGCGGCTCCACCGAGTGTAGAGGAAGACTTCTGTGAGTGTTCTCTCGCTGCCCGCTGCTACTTTTTTTTATATATATAAAAAAAACTACTGTTATTGTTTTTTTAATTGTGTTTATTATTTTCTTTTAGCATTTAATGATTTCAGGTTTTTCAGTTATTTTTATATGCAGTCGTTTCATTTGACTTACAGCAAGTTTATTTGCATTTTTAAATAAAATATGGTTGTTTTTTTTCCAAAAAAGGACTGTGCCAGTCTGCTTTGTAATCCTTGGATAGTACTTCACTGATTTACTGACATTTTGCAAATCTTTATAATGAAGCCCATCTTATTATTGCTCATACTTATCCTTTATATTCTTTGTATTATTCTTCCACACATTTGCATTTTTCTTGCGGAACAAACCGGGAGAAGAACTCCCACACATGTTACATCGTTGGATGTGAGCATAGAGATGTGACATTCGCAAACAAATCGAGTCTTTTGAACGGCTTTTTTAAGTGAACGATGAAAACCGATATGCAGTTTGAACTGTTCGTGTGGGAGCCTTTTTTATGTCGTTTTTTATGCACATGCAGATACAGCATCACTCGGTTGGCAATTATTTGTAGGTTTGTATTTGTTTATTTGAAGGACAATGTGCAGTTACATTAAGAAGATGGCTGCACCATGCTAATTTCCCTCGGTAGTGCTTTTATTGTGCATCTAACATCCACGATAAGATTACACAGGATTGACAATACGCAACAATATTAAAATTACATAATGATAAACAATTTAAAATACAAGTACAATACATAGAGGGTATGTGGATTAAAAATCAGTGGGTGGTCAAGTTATAGTATTTTAGCAGCTTCATTTCATTAAAGTGCAGCAGTTATCAAAGTCCACATACAGTGCAGTAGCCGTCAGAATTGAACTAGAAAAGGGCTCAACGTCAAAAGAAGCACTGCAGCATTTGAATTTAAAACTTTGTTGTATTATTTATGTTTTTAATAGTTAAATTTTTTTCATTTGGATACATTTTTGTTAGTTATTGTTTTTATTTTTAAATTTGGATTCTTTTTACATTTTTGTAATTTTTTTTTTATTCTTTAAAAAAAATTGAATAAATTTTTTATTTGTATTTTTTTTATTTAGATTATATTTATTTTTTTATAATAATTTTTATTTGTATTTTTTTTTATTTTGATTCACTTTTCTGGTTCATTGTTCAATCGTTCACTAGGTAGGCTAGTACAGTTTTATAAAGTGTCTTAATTTTTATTCTAGTTTTATTTATACTTTTTACGTACATAAATACATTTTACCCTTACTTATTATTTGTGTTTTTTCTCTGTATTGCTAAAATGCTATTCAGTGTTCATTTCTTTGACTAATAATTTTCAACTTAGTTATCGCCAACAACCTATTTTCCTCTGATAAAAATAAGATAATAACAAATCAAAACAAATTGCTTATTGACCAAGGCGATAACAAAATGAACCGACATTTCAGTCGACGAATACAATCGGGACAAAAATGTTGACAGAAACATCATCCAATCATGTTTAATATCGTCTTGTAGATGGGTGGGACAACTTGGGAATATATCCAATCACAGCTCTTTGAAAGCGTACACCGAGGAAGTTGGATTTCTCAAGCTTGCTAACAACCGAGCTAAAACTCGCAAATTGCTGAAATAGATACTTATTTTCTTACCGGCGACAATGGTGAGTCGCATTGGCAATGTTAGCTTCATTCTGGGAAAAAAAGGCTATGGACATTGAAGCAAGCGTTGTCCAAATTGAAGAATGTCAGCAAGGATTGGACTATTGACACGTTTCACCAAATTCTACTACAGTGATGATCAGTTTGCCACTAGAGGGTGCTATTTGACCACTGTGATGAGGCCATTGTGTATACACTGCGTCCAATGATGATTAATGGGTGTGCTCACTTCTAACTTGGGCTTTCTATTTGGCAATAATACATGCCTTAGTTTTGCTCAAACCTCTCAGCGGGAGGATAAAAATCTGAATTGCCATGTAAACGTAAAGTGTATGAACTCGCTTAGAATTGCAACATTTAGGGCCTGATTTACTAAGATCCAAACACGCACTAAACGGCGTCTGCAGTCTAAAAAATAGCACATACTATTAGTAGGCGTGGCGCGTGTCATCTATTAAGACTGCGTGTGCAATTGAAAAGTGGTGCAGACAGCCTAATTTAAACAAGGATTTTGCATGTACTATACAGGGCATCACCATGGAGACACTCATTTACTGCACATTCATGTTATCATGTGGCGTTTTGTTATGTTTTCAAACATGCAGGAGACTTCTACCACTTTTTATGGGCATTTTACAAGCAGTCGGGCAGTGCATCTCCATTGACACCATTTTTATTGAAGAAGTTTTTTTTCGTATAGGAAATATTTTAATATGTGAAAAAAACAAATGTCATTAAAAAATACCTCAATTGATCAGCCCCTTACGTCTGCTAGCAGCTATGAAATTATAAATGATGTTGCTGAATAGACGAGTGCATGGAACTGTCAGTTTGCACAGTTATTAAATAAAACGCTAAATCAGGGTTATCCAAACTTCAGTCTGCCGACGTCTTCAATTTGGCCCACGAAACGTCATGAGTTAAAATAAGGAATTAGATTGCTTTTTTTTTTTTTTTTTAATAGATTACTTACGATGGTCTCACTTTGTTGTTCTCAAGTAGACCACATGAGGTAGACCTTTTATTATACGTACTCTGAATAGGAACATTTACAACATTCACTTATATGACCTAATGCAAACAACCTTCCCTAGTCATGGTGGGAAAAACAATCCCAACTACAACAAA
Source organism: Nerophis lumbriciformis (assembly GCF_033978685.3). NCBI lineage: Eukaryota > Metazoa > Chordata > Actinopteri > Syngnathiformes > Syngnathidae > Nerophis > Nerophis lumbriciformis. The sequence continues at coordinate 15,046,391 of NC_084568.2, forward strand.
ATGTCAACAGACATGGTCACATAACACACAACCTGCTCACTGAAACTTGTGGATATTGTAAAAAAAATAAATGTCATGCACCATAAAAAAAATTGAAATCCCACCCATTCAAATCCTCTACAAAGCATGATGGGGAAAAGTGGAAACACTCGCCACACTTATCCATGTTTTTAGCTGCTGGATATTTCTGTCACAAAACTTTAAGGAGGTTGTCATGGAAGTAAACAAGGTAGTAGTTAAACTTTTACATACTCTTAATATACAATTATATTGATTATAATATATATGTATAGGCTATGTGTGTGTATATATATATATATATGTATTTGTGTTTATGCAGGTGTGTGTCCAGGTGTGTGCAGGTGTATGTAAGTGTGTGTAGGTGCATGCAAGTGTCTGTCCAAGTGTGTGCAAGTGTATGCAAGTGTGTGTCCAGGTGTGTGCAGCTGTATGCAAGTGTGTGTCCAGGTGCGTGCAGGTGTATGCAAGTTGGTGTCCAGGTGTATGCAAGTGTGTGTCCAGGTGCGTGCAGGTGTATGCAAGTTGGTGTCCAAGTGTATGCAAGTGTGTGTCCAGGTGTGTGTCCAGGTGTCTGTCCAGGTGTATGCAAGTGTGTGTCCAGGTGTATGCAGGTGTGTGTCCAGGTGTATGCAAGTGTGTGTCCAGGTGTATGCAGGTGTGTGTGCAGGTGTATGTAAGTGTGTGCAGGTGCATGCAAGTGTGTGCAGTTGTATGCAAGTGTGTGTCCAGGTGCGCGCAGGAGTGTGTCCAGGTGTATGCAAGTGTGTGTCCAGGTGCGCGCAGGTGTATGCAAGTGTGCTCAGGTGTATGCAAGTGTGTGTCCAGGTGTATGCCAGTGTGTGTGCAGGTATGTGCAGGTGTATGCAAGTGTGTGTCCAGGTATGTGCAGGTGTATGCAAGTGTGTGTCCAGGTATGTGCAGGTGTGTGTCCAGGTGTGCGCTGGTGTGTCCAGGTGAGTTTCCAAGTGTGTCCAGGTATGTGTTCAGGTGTGTGCATGTTTATATGTCAATATTTGCTAATATTATGTGTGTGTAAATATTTGTTAATATTGTGTGTTTGTGTCTGTGTATGTAAATATTTGCTAATAATGTGTGTGTATATGTGAATATTTACAATATTATGTGAGTATACAGTTTGTGTATATATGCTAATATTGTGTGTATACAGTATGTGAATATTTGTTAGTATGGTGTGTCTGCATGTGAGTCTTGTTGTGGGGCAGACTGGCTCGTACATGCACATGCATCCTCCGCTGTTACCATTTCTAATAGAAAGTAGCGTACAGTTCTAACTTATATCTGTCAGTAGACTCGCTATGGAAGCGCTAAAAACTACAACAAAGATGACGAGGAGAAGACGCTGTGGAAATAAGACCGCCCACAAAACGGCGCGTCCTGAAGCGACGGTCAGAAGGCGACTTGAAGATGGTCTGTAAAACATCAACATTCTGACCAAAGAACCACCATTACATGTTATGTAGACCACAAGGAAGTGTTTTAAATGATGAATACTTGCATTTGTGCATGGTACCATAGGAAGTTGCAAGTACAGCACTTTGATAAAGAAGGTGAGGAGCAACATTGAACTCAAGGAAGAACTCAACTAAAATGGGAAGTTGACTCTCCTGGATCATCACTGTCCTGCCAACAACAACATCCACATGAGAAATGGCTACACAACCTGGTGCTTTTTCGGCACCGACTTGGCGATCACTCCAGCAGCACTAAGAGCGGACTTCGCTAAACTACCTCAAGGGGATGTTGCAATTTTCAATGCCAACGAAGTAACGGACTCAAAAAAACGCTCCAACGTAAGTAAAGCAAGGCTCTACTTTTCCAAGAAATGTGCTAGCTTGATGCTAATATACATTGGCTTTGCTGTTGACCTGCTACTGCTTAGCATTAGCGATTTTACACAACACCCAAGTTTGTTTAAACAACACCCAAGTTTGTTAATGAGAAATACAACTCAGATGCACGTTAAGTCAAAGAGCTTGTGCGTAGTAAGTACAATACTTAGAGTACGAACACTTTTTAGGGCGCAACAAAAACCAACCCTACTGCCATCTAACGTCTTCATGTCATACTTGCAAACGGTGATAAAACAAGATCTAACAACTGGACAGCAGTTATCATAATCAGCTCTTTTTTAAATGTTAAAATATTATTAAAAAAAGATGCAAATATTATCAACACACTGTACTGAAAATTGGTACTGGTGAGTAACGGTATCCATTCCCAGGTACCAGATGGGTTCCAATCCCCAGTTGGAAGTGGTGTTAAAAATTCCTTTGTACATTTTATTCATCATTTATATTTATTGTAATTGTGTATTGCACATTGTCGTTATTCTCCATGAAAAGTGTTCTGCTCTTAGTTTGGGAGTCTGAAACCAATTATTTGGATGTAGATGATTTCTGGAGTGGAAAAAGAAGAAATACTTTGTGTGACCGGGGTGACTTCTGAAGGCGAGCGTATGAGTTATGAGGACAAATATTGTTTGCTGTGTCTCGCACGTGTTGCTGCGTGTCAGGGACGGCAGGAAGGCCAAGCAGCTGCTGGCCTGATAAGTTTGTCCTTCTTCCTCCTCCGCGTGATCGTTTGATGACAACTTCATGGAGAAATATTATAAAAGTTTGTCCTTTGGTGTGTTATCAGCACTCTGCTGAGGATGCACTCAGCCAAGAACCGTTCAAAACGTCTTGTGCCTCGATGTTATGTTTTTAAGCAAAACTGCATGGTCATTTCATCAAATATTCCCATTTTGAATTGATTTCCAACATGAAACTTATTCTCCATCTAACACAACATGACGTCATTCATCTGGGGAGAAAAGTCAACATTATGAAAATGAAAATGTCAACAAAAACAAAGGAGTGTGTCCAAAAGGCTTTCATTGTCTCAACATGGACACAATTCAAGTACTTTCTCTTCCATTATTCAAATGTTTACATCGGGAATATTAAGACTGCAGTGGACAATTGGCCATGTTCTCTGTAATGGATATTCAATGATGTCTACTGTAGTGGACATTTTGTTGTTGTCTGTTGTAGTCCGCTGTAATGGACATTTCTACACATCCCTAGTTGTAAACATTTCTCCACGTTCATTGTGGTGGACATTTGTCCACAATCTCTGTAATGGAGTTTTCTTCACATCTGTTGTAGTGGACATTTGTCCACGTCCTTTGTAATGGACATCCGATTATATCCACTGTACTGGACACTTTGCCATGTCTATTGTAGTCCACTGTAATGGACATTTCTCCTCGTCCACTGTATTGGACATTTTTGCCACATCCTCTGTAATGGACATCCGATTATCTCCGCTACAGTGGACACTTTGCCATGTCTACTGTAGTGGACAGTTTGCCATGTTGTCCATTGTAATGGACATGTTTGCCACGTCCTCTGTAATGGACATCTGATTATGTCCACTGTAGTGGACACTTTGCCATGTCTATTGTAGTCCACTGTAATGGACATTTCTCCTCGTCCATTGTAATGGACATTTTTGCCACGTCCTCTGTAATGGACATCCGATTATGTCCACTGTGGTGGACACTTTGCCATGTCTATTGTAGTCCGCTGTAGTGGACATTTTTGCTGTGTCCTCTGTAAAGGACATCCAATTATGTCCACTGTAGTGGACACTTTGCCATGTCTATTGTAGTCCACTGCAGTGGACATTTCTCCTCATCCATTGTAATGGACATTTTCGCCACATCTTCTGTAAAGGACATCCGATTATGTTCACTGTAGTGGACACTTTGCCATGTCTATTGTAGTCCACTGTAATGGACATTTCTCCTCGTCCATTGTAATGGACATTTTTGCCACGTCCTCTGTAATGGACATCCGATTATGTCCACTGTGGTGGACACTTTGCCATGTCTATTGTAGTCCGCTGTAGTGGACATTTTTGCTGTGTCCTCTGTAAAGGACATCCAATTATGTCCACTGTAGTGGACACTTTGCCATGTCTATTGTAGTCCACTGCAGTGGACATTTCTCCTCATCCATTGTAATGGACATTTTCGCCACATCTTCTGTAAAGGACATCCGATTATGTTCACTGTAGTGGACACTTTGCCATGTCTATTGTAGTCCACTGCAGTGGACATTTCTCCTCGTCCACTGTAATGGACATTTTTTCCACGTCCTCTGTAATGGACATCCGATTATGTCTACTGTAGTGGACATTTTGCCATGTCTATTGTAGTCCACTGTAGTGGACATTTTTGCTGTGTCCTCTGTAAAGGACATCCAATTATATCCACTGCAGTGGACACTTTGCCATGTCTATTGTAGTCCACTGCAGTGGACATTTCTCCTCGTCCACTGTAATGGACATTTTTTCCACGTCCTCTGTAATGGACATGCGATTATGTCTACTGTAGTGGACACTTTGCCATGTCTATTGTAGTCCACTGTAGTGGACATTTTTGCTGTGTCCTCTGTAAAGGACATCCAATTATGTCCACTGCAGTGGACACTTTGCCATGTCTATTGTAGTCCACTGCAGTGGACATTTCTCCTCGTCCATTGTAATGGACATTTTTGCCACGTCTTCTGTAATGGACATCCGATTATGTCCACTGTAGTGGACACTTTGCCATGTCTATTGTAGTCCACTGCAGTTAACATTTCTCCTCGTCCACTGTAATGGAAATTTTGTCCACGTCCTCTGTAATGGACATCCGATTATGTCTACTGTAGTGGACACTTTGCCATGTCTACTGTAGTCCACTGTAGTGGACTGTCACACTCCTGACTGGAGTGGGGGTAATATGAAGCCTTCGCTGAGTCAAAGATGGCAGAGCAGGCAGTTCAGCAGAGTTTTGACAAGTTTATTTTCCTCCCAAGTGAACAGAAGTTTTGTGGCCAAACAAAAGGAGACCTTCCACAGCTGTTGAGCTCCTCACACCCCAGCAGTGTGTGGCCAAAAGGCCGACTGAAGGCCGACTCCCTACTGTACTGCACAAAGTCTTTGTGCCTTTTTTTTATTTTTTTAATTCCACCCCTGAAGTAAATCCTGAGGTGGTTCAGTCCAATAATTACTTGCAGGTGTGCCTCATTGGTACAAGGGCCTAAACAATTGACCCTCCCTCTCTAAAGACCCAGGCCCAAATCCCAGTGAGACAAGTTTACATCAGCAAGTCTTGTTGGACATGTTTTACTTGACACTGTTCAGCAGAAGTTGAAGGTCAAACTGTCACATGACCTCCCTGCCCTCCAGCGGCTGCAAGGTCATGCAGACCACAGGTAATCAGCAAGTAGGTTGTTCTACCTGCAGTATGTTGAATAATAAACTACAACATTGTTTTTAATATATAATTACAGAGGATGTGGCAAAAATGTCCACAGCAATGGACGTGGCATCAACAAATGTCCATTACAGAGGACGTGGACAGGTGTCCACCACAATGGACGTGGCAACACTAAACTCGTTAAAGTACCTGGGAGTCCACCTGGACCACAAACTGGACTGGTCAACAGACGAAAGGTCAGAGCAGACTCTTCTTCTCAGAAGGTCAAATGGGCGTGGCTTCTAAGTGGCACCTACTTAGGAAATGGGAAGTATACGTCATATCCGGCTGCCATTTTAATTTCCAAACCCACCCCCACCCCTCACACATGCCTTGTTTTTCTTTTTTTCTGTATTTTTATCAAGTCAGGCCCATTTTTTATTCTATGGTAGAGACTGGTATTGTTTTTAAGTTGGCCCTAACCTCATTAAATAACCAAAGGCTATTTTGTGACAGTTTTAGTAACAGAGTTGAGTTAATGTCCATACAGAATACACACACCCTATTTTATAAGCCTTTAGGGTGTATTATTTAATCTGCTGTAACTTAAAAATAGTTACATACTTATTTTCTTACTTTATAAACATTATTGTACTCTTAAAAAAAACTAAACCCTCTCTGCGGAATACACGAAGCCACACACACACACACACACACACACACACACACACACACACATATCATATTGTCCGGTCCGCCCTTATTCAGGACCCCCGACACCTCCTCTGTAATGGACATTTCTCCACATCCTCTGTAATGGATATTCGATGATGTCTACTGTAGATTTTGTTGTCTATTGTAGTCCACTGTAATAGACATTTCTACACATCCATTTTTGTCCACGTCTATTGTGATGGACGTTTGTCCACGTCCTCTGTAATGGCTATGCAATGATGTCCACTGTGGTGGACACTTTGCTTTATCTATTGTAGTCCACTGTGGTGGACATTTCTCCACATCCATCCATCCATCCATTTTCTACCGCTTATTCCCTTTGGGGTTGCGGGGGGCGCTGGAGCCTATCTCAGCTGCAATCGGGCGGAAGGCGGGGTACACCCTGGACAAGTCGCCACCTCATCGCAGGGCCAACACAGATAGACAGACAACATTCACACTCACATTCACACACTAGGGCCAATTAAGTGTTGCCAATCAACCTATCCATTGTAGTAAATTTGTTGCCAAGTCCATTGTGGTGGACATTTGTCCACGTCCTCTGTAATGGCTATGCGATGATGTCCACTGTGGTGGACACTTTGCTATGTCTATTGTAGTCCAATGTGTATGTGTGTATATATGTATGTATTAGAGATGCGCGGATAGGCAATTATTTCATCCGCAACCGCATCAGAAAGTCGTCAACCATCCGCAATCCACCCGATCTAACATTTGATCAGAACTGCATCCGCCCGCCATCCGCCCGCACCCGCTGTTATATATCTAATATAGACGATGCAAGGCATTAGTGAGGTTATAAAGCTTTTGCCTGTTAAAGAAAGGAGACTGATCCAACGCAGCACAGACATTCGCGTGCCACGCTGTCACGACACAGACGCACACCAGTGCGCAATCATATGGGAGCCGCGCTGAGCGCACCTCCAAGCGCGTCTCGCTGCCGGCGACGGCCGGGTATATGGGCCCGACGCTCCAGCGCCATCCATTTTCAGGGCTAGTTGATTCGGCAGGTGGGTTGTTACACACTCCTTAGCGGGTTCCGACTTCCATGGCCACCGTCCTGCTCTCTATATCAACCAGGGTGAGCCCCACCCCTTTCATGAGCGCACTGCGCGGAGTGACCCCTGTTACGCGCCCCCGACAACAGGGGTGGCGGGCAGGTAAGCTGCGCGGGCGGAGCGCGCGGAGTGACCCCTGTTACGAGCCCCCGGCCACGGGGGTGGCGGGCAGGTAAACTGCTTACCTGCTGCGCGTGACGCCGGCCGCGGCGAAGGCGGACGAGGCGGGGTGTCGGTGCGGTGGGCGCGGTGGTGACCCTGGACGTGCGTCGGGCCCTTCTCGCGGATCGCCTCAGCTACGGCTCCCGGTGGGGCCCTCTCGGGGGAAGGGGCCTCGGTCCCGGACCCCGGCGAGGCGTCCCTTCTCCGCTCCGTAAAAGTGGCCATCTCTTTTTTTTTTTTTCTTCTGTTGTGGCATATGCTGCAGGTGCCTGCTCGTTTTTCGTATGTGGGTAACAACATTTAACTATGTATATATATTTTCGAATTGGTTTAACTGCCACCCGCCTGAATCTATTTAAAATCTAATTTTTTTTAATTTCAATCGCCCGACCTGACCCGACCCGACCCGCTGATAAAATCTAATCTTTTTAAATTTCATCCGCCCGATCCACGGATAATCCGCGGACTCCGCGGTTTTGCCCGCAAACCGCGCATCTCTAGTATGTATGTATATATATATGTATGTATGTATGTGTGTGTGTATATGTATGTATATATACATATGTATGTATGTATGTATGTATGTATGTATATATATATGTATTTATATATGTATGTATGTATGTATGTATGTATGTATATATATATGTATTTATATATATATATATATATATATATATATATATATATATATATATATATATATATATATGTGTGTGTATGTATATGTATGTGTATATATATATATGTATATACAATCCCCGTTTCCATATGAGTTGGTAAATTGTGTTAGATGTAAATATAAACAGAATACAATGATTTGCAAATCCTTTTCAACCCATATTCAGTTGAATGCACTACAAAGACAAGATATTTGATGTTCAAACTCATAAACTTTATTTTTTTTTTGCAAATAATCATTAACTTAGAATTTCATGGCTGCAACACGTGCCAAAGTCGTTGGGAAAGGGCATGTTCACCACTGTGTTACATGGCCTTTCCTTTTAACAACACTCAGTAAATGTTTGGGAACTGAGGAGACACATTTCTTAAGCTTCTCAGGTGGAATTCTTTCCCATTCTTGCTTGATGTACAGCTTAAGTTGTTCAACAGTCCGGGAGTCTCCGTTGTGGTGTTTTAGGCTTCATAATGCGCCACACATTTTCAATGGGAGACAGGTCTGGACTACAGGCAGGCCAGTCTAGTACCCGCACTCTTTTACTATGAAGCCACGTTGATGTAACACGTGGCTTGACATTGTCTTGCTGAAATAAGCAGGGGCGTCCATGGTAACGTTGCTTGGATGGCAACATATGTTGCTCCACAACCTGTATGTACCTTTCAGCATTAATGGTGCCTTCACAGATGTGTAAGTTACCCATGTCT
>NC_084568.2:15060000-15115000 GCF_033978685.3 Nerophis lumbriciformis
CTTGATTGTAAAATATGTCGATCGAAAGGGGGTGAGACATTTATATGTTGTCAATATTCAGTGTTTTATCGTTCATAGAAAAATTTAAAATTCCAATAAGTTTTTTAAGGCGGTCTGTCATAACATTTTTAGCATTCAATCAGACATTATTGTGAGGTTTTGTATTAGTGTTCCTAAAAATATATATACCGGCCCCTAGACACATTTTTTTCTCTAAATGTGGCCCCCTAGTCAAAATAATTGCCCAGGCCTGGTCTAATATGTTGTATCCATTGATGAATTTCCTTTGTACTTGTAAAAAAAACAAAAAAAACATCTGATACTGATTAAAGAAGTCTTATGTGATATCTGTTGATGTACTTCTGTTGTAGTTGAAAAAAAATAATCGTCCAATACCGAGACCATATTCCTGGCCACTTGACCCAGAAGCTGAAATAAAACATGACTAATATTATTACGACAATTTGAACCAATACCGATACCTGTTTTAGTTGTTATATAAAATTAAAAACGTCCGATAGTGATTAAAGCAGGCCGATAGTCGCTGGATCCCTAGTACAGATAAGAGGAATGTAATTAGTGGCGGGTTATTTTTATTAAGCGTTACCTTCTTACAGTACACAGTTTTGCTTTTTGAACCATTCTATTTTCAGGGCTAATAAAAAGTGTGATGTGAAAAAGGAAAAGATGCTTGCTCTGGATGTGTTGTGGTCACTTCAGCACGTGTCTCAGCTGGTCCTGCAGGTTCTTGGAGTGCTCCACGCTGCAGGACAAGACGGCTGCTGTCACGGCGGACACTTGGAAGCACAAACAGGCAACTTACTTCTTCTGGATGGCCTCCTGCCTGTAGGACAAGAAGAGCTGTCACTTTGGGGCTGCTTTTATCACGCGGCGTGGGCGACAAGAAGACTTACTGGTACTGGAGATGTGTGGTGATGATGGACATCTTTCTGAGGCTCTGAAAGACAGGAGACTATTTTAGGAGCAGACAAACGCGGGAGTCCGTTGTCGTCGTCACGCTTACGTCTTCTGAATGGAAGATGGCGTCCTCCTGAATCACCATATTCCTGGCCGCTTGACCCAGAAGCTGAAAGAAAACATGACTCATTTTATTATAACAATTTGAATATTCACTAGGACGATTAAAAAAAACTATTTCCTTGAGGATCAATAAAGTCTATAAAAAGGTACTTCTTTTGTCCCCATGATACTAAACTGATATTAAGTTTGTATTACTCATCTTTAAAATTAACTATATGGATAACGCATGTTAGGCACATTTTTCTAAATAAAAAAAACTGAAAAAATATTATTTGTACACATACTTAAACATATTTGTAGACGATGACAGTAAAAAAAACCTATTATTTTGCAGGAGATGACACATACTAACAGAACAAACATTAGGAATTATTTTGTATGATGACTTAACACAAAAAACATCTAATTACTGATTGTTTTTAGTTCAAGACAAATACTAACAATTCTATTAAAAATTATTTTGTACATGACCCAAGAACAATATAAGCATTTTGTACACGGTGACATCACTAACAAAACAAAGTACTAAAAATGATTTTGTATATGATGACACATACTAACAAAACAAACGTATACTATACTAATTATTTTGTATAAGATGACATTACTAACAAAACAAACATCTTATTACTAATTATTTTAGTTGATGGCAAATAGTGAAAACATTATTTTGTACATGACACATACCAACAAAACAAGCACTATTGTATTTAAAAAATATTTTGTATATGATGACAAAACAGTGTTGTATTAAAATATTTTGTAAATGATGACATACTAACAAAAATATGAATTATTTTGGACATGACACATTACAAATATCCTTTTATTATTACAAATAATTTTGTATATGATGACAAATTACTAACAAAACAAACATTAGGATTTTTTTGTATATGACACATTAACAAAAACATTATTGTATTATTAATAACAATTATTTTGTACAGTATATGACACAATAACAAAACTTATTTAAAAATGTTTTGTATATTATAACATACCACTAACAAAACAAACCTTATCCTTATATTAGGAATTATTTTGTATATGATGACATAAAACAATTAATTATTTTGTGCATGATGACACATTACTAACACAACAAACATTGTAATAAGACATGATTTGTATATGATGACATTGCTAACAAAACAAACATTGCATTATTATTAGAAATTATTTTGTATATGACACATAAAAACATTGCAGTATTAAGAATAATTTTGTATATGATGACACATTACTAACAAAACAAGCATATTTAAAAATATCTTGTATATGATGACAAATACTAACAAAACAAACATTATCCTTATATTATTACAAATTATTTTGTATATGATGACACATTACTAACAAAACAAACATGATCCTTATATTAGGAATTATTTTGTGCATGATGACATACACTAACAAAACAATGAATTATTTTGTGCATGCGGACACATTACTAACAACAAAAATTGTATTACTAAGACATTTTCTGTATTTGGTGACATATTGCTAACAAAACAAACATATTACTAATTATTTTTAGTTGTAGTAGTTGTAGTGACAAATACTAAACACATTCTATTAAAAATTATTTTGTACATGACACATACCAACAAAACAAGCACTATTGTATTATTTACAAATATTTTGTATATCATGACACGTACTAACAAAACAAACATCCTTTTATTATTATGAGTTATTTTGTAAATGATGACACATTACTGACAAAACAAACAACATTAAAGTATTATTAAATTATTTTGTATACGATGACATATACTAACAAAACAAACATTATGGACTATTTTGTGCATTATGACAAATTACTAACAAAACAAACATTATTGTATTAAGACATTTTTTTGTATATGATGACATATTGCTAACTAAACAAATAATTTTATGAATGATTTTGTGCAAAATGACATTACTAACACAACAAACATTATTGCATTATTATTAAGACATTTTTTGTACATGACGACATATTGTATATGACACATTAACACAATGTAGTATTAATAAGACTTATTTTGTACATTACATGACACACTACTAACAAAACAAACATTGTATTATAATTTATAAGATTTATTTTGTACATGATGACACATTACTAACAAAACAAACATATTTAAAACATTTTGTATATGATGACGTATACTAACAAAACAAAAATGTTTACATTAAAAATATTTTGTATATAACGATGATACATACTGCTATGGCGTCCCACAATGCACCTACTGTGAACCTGTTTATGTATTTATTTTTTATCATGCTCTGTTTGTGTTGTGCTTGCTCGTTCCTCTTGTGTTATCTTTTAACCTGCCCATTGTACAGCACTTTGGCTACCCCTGTGGTAAATTTTAAATGTGCTTTATAAATAAAGTTGATTTAATTTGATTTGATACTAACAAAACAGTTATTTTGTACTCAATGACAACTAATTTTTGCATTATAATTACCCGTATTAGAAAATATTTTAGACTTAGACTTCCTTTTTATTGTCATTCAAATTTGAACTTTACAGCACAGATAAGAACGAAATTTCGTTACATAAGCTCATGGTAGTGCAGGATAAAAAAGCAATAAGGTGCATATATAAATAAATATATATATATATAATATATAAATATATATATAAAATAAATAAATATATATAAATAGATTACTGCACAGATAAATATATTGCACTTTTTCACATGCGTCCACGTTTATGGATGTATGTTATATTGTCTTTTTTTTGCACATCATGATGACACATTGCTAACAAAACAAACATCTTAATGTTATTACTAATTATTTTTAGTTGATGACAAATACTAAAAATATTATCACTATTGTATTATTTACAAATATTTTGTATATCATGACAAATACTAACAAAACAAACAATATCCTTACATCATTATGAATTATTTTGTGCATGATGACATTACTAACAACAAAAAATATTGTATTCATTTTAAGAGATTTTTGTATATGACGACATATTGCTAACAAAACAAACATTTGTATTAATTATTTTGTGCAAGATGACACATTACTAACACAAAAAACATTATTGTATTATAAAGAAATGTTTTGTATACGATGACATATTGCTAAATAACCAACAGTGCATTATAATTACTAGGAATTATTTTGTGTATGATGACACATTAACACAAACAATGTAGTATTAATAAGACTTAGTTTGTACATTACATGACACACTACTAACAAAAGAAGCATTGTCTTATAATTTATAAGAATTATTTTGTATATGACACATTACTAACAAAACATATTTAAAAATATTTTGTATATGATGACATATACTAACAAAACAAACATTATCCTTATAATATGAATTATTTTGTATATGATGACACATTACTAACAAAACAAACATTCTGAATTATTTTGTGCATGATGACACATTACTAATGCAACAAACATTATTGTATTATTACTCAGACATATTTTGTGTATGATGACATATTGATAACAAAACAAACATTGTATTATTATTTTTTAGGAATAATTTTGTATATGATTACACATTAACAAAAAAAATGTTTGTTTTGTTAGTGGGTCATCATCATTAATGTAGTAGTTGGGAATTATTTTGTAACTATACAAACATTGTATTATAATTTATAAGAATTATTTTGTACAGGACATTACTAACAAAACATATTTAAACATTTTGTATTTAATGACAAACATTTTACAAATTATTTTGTACATGACATTACTAAAAAAACAACCATTATTGTAGTATTATTAGGAGTTATTTTGTATATAATGACACATTACTAACAAAACAAACATTCTAAATTATTTTGTGCATGATGACACATTGCTAACACATTATTGTATTATTATTAAGACATATTGTGTATATGATGACATACTGCTAACAAAACAAACATTGTATTATTTTTTTTAGGAATTATTTTGAATATGATGACACTCACAAAAAAAAAGTTGGTTTTGTGTCATCATCAATGTAGTAAATAAATAAATAAATGATAAATGGGTTATACTTGTATAGCGCTTTTCTACCTTCAAGGTACTCAAAGCGCTTTGACAGTATAACCACATTCACCCATTCACACACACATTCACACACTGATGGCGGGAGCTGCCATGCAAGGCGCTAACCAGCAGCCATCAGGAGCAAGGGGTGAAGTGTCTTGCCCAAGGACACAACGGACGTGACTAGGATGGTAGAAGGTGGGGATTGAGCCCCAGTAACCAGCAACACTCCGATTGCTGGCATTATTATTTTGTAACAAAACAAACGTTGTATTATAATTTATACGAATTATTTTGTACATGACACATTACTAACAAAACATATTTAAACATGTTTTGTATTTAATGATGACATATACTAACAAAACAAATATTGTTATATTATTAAAAATACAATATATGATGACATATACTAACAGAACAGTTATATTATTATTACGAATTGTTTTGTACATGACAAATTACTAACCAAACAAACATTGCATTATTATTTTTTAGAAATTATTTTGTATATGATGACACATTCTAATTACTAATTATTTTTAGTTGATGACAAATAGTAAAAACAAACATTTTATTATTAAAAATTATTTTGTACATGATACATACAAGCACTATTGTATTATTTTAAAAATGTTTTGTATATGATGATGACACATACTAAGAAAACAAACGTTATATTATTATTAAAATATTTTGAATATGATGATGACATACTAACACAACAAACATCTTATTACGAATTATTTTGTACAGGATGACATTACTAACAAAACAACCATTATTGTATTATTATTAGGAGTTATTTTGTATATGATGACACATTACTAACAAAACAAACATTTTGAATGATTTTGTGCATGATGACACCATCATGAATAACACAACAAACATTATTTGTAATATTATAAAGACATATTTTGTATATGACATATTGCTAACAAAACAAACATTGCATAATTATTTTTATGGAATTATTTTGGATGTGATTGCATCACAACATTTTTGTCTTGTTTTGTTAGCATTGTGTCATCATCATTAATGTAGTAGTAGGGAATTATTATTTTGTAACAAAACAAATATTGTATTATAATTTATAATAATAATTTTGTACATGACACATTACTAACAAAACATTAAAAATATGTTGTATTTAATGACGACATATACTAACAAAACAAATGTGTTATATTATTATTAAAAATATGTATATGATGACATACAGTATGCTAACAAAACAAACAGTTATATTATAACGAATTGTTTTGTACATGACAAATTACTAACAAAACAAGCATTATTGCATTATTATTTTTTAGGAATTGTTTTGTATATGATGACACATTACTAACAAAACAAACATCTTATTTTTACTCATTATTTTCAGTTAATGACAAATAGTTAAAACAAACATTTTATTATTAAAAATGTACATGACAATAAATACCAACAAAACAAGCACTGTTGTATTATTTTAAAAATGATTTGTATATGATGATAACACATACTAACAAAACAAACGTTATATTGAAATATTTTGCATATGATGATGAAATATACTAACAAAACAAACATTATTATTACGACTTATTTTGTACATGATGACATACTGCTAACAAAACAAACATTGTATTATTACGGATCATTTTGTATATTATATATATATATATTATATAATTTGTACACATACTAACACTATGAATATTAATTACTTTCAGCAGTATATGATGACACACTGCTAACAAAACAAACATTGTATTATATTTTATAAGAATTATTTTGTATATGATGACTAACAGGAGTGAAAATGGACAATACATGTTTGATTGGGTGCTGTAAATATGACAAATATGCAAGAATACAAACAAAAGGTTGGGGTTTTACGTTACAGCGAACATTTTGATCAAACGCAAAACATACATCCATCTATTTGTTTTACCTCTTGGCTGCGGGAGATCTTCAGCACCTGACGCGTGAGAGCGATGACGTCCACGCTGCACGAAGCTACTTTGTCAGATAATAATCCTTTCACCGACTGACCGAACCGGGCCTGGGTCTCAGAGGACGCCATCTTACTTCCTGCTTCTTGCTTCCCGCCAGTGCCATCTTACTTCCCGCTTCCGGCTGCCGAACAACGGTAAGCCAGAAGGAACAAAACAGTATTAATAACAACAATACTTTTCAGCATCTGTACCAGACCTGGGAAAAATTAAGGCCCGGGGGCCACATGCAGCCCGTTAAGCTTTTCAATCTGGCCCGCCGGACATTCCCAAATAATGTTTTTAGATCTTTCAACTGTAGCTGCCATTGTGATGTGCAGGGATGTTTTCTAATGACCGTAAGTCTTGAACTATACAAAGTATTTCAATGGTTGGAATCTGCGCTTTTGCATGATATACTTGTTACTATGGTAATCTAATTAGTTACTATGGTAATCTAATTAGTTACTATGGTCATCTAATTAGTTACTATTAGAGAGGTCTATAAATGCCGATAAATGCTTTAAAATGTAATGTCGGAAATTATCGGTATCGTTTTGTTTTTTTATCGGTATCGTTTTTTTTGTGTTTTTTTTTAATTAAATCAACATAAAACACACACGATACACTTACAATTAGTGCACCAACCCAAAAAACCTCCCTCCCCCATTTACACTCATTCACACAAAAGGGTTGTTTCTTTCTGTTATTAATATTCTGGTTCCTACATTATATATCAATATATATCAATACAGTCTGCAAGGGATACAGTCTGTAAGCACACATGATTGTGCGTGCTGCTGGTCCACTAATAGTACTAACCTTTAACAGTTAATTTTACTCATTTTCATTAATTACTAGTTTCTATGTAACTGTTTTTATATTGTTTTACTTTCTTTTTTATTCAACAAAATGCTTTTAATTTATTTATCTTATTTGACTTTATTAATGTTTTTAAAAAGGACCGTATCTTCACCATACCTGGTTGTCCAAATTAGGCATAATAATGTGTTAATTCCACGACTGTATATATCGGTATCGGTAATTAAAGAGTTGGACAATATCGGAATATCTGCAAAAAGCCATTATCGGACATCCCTAGTTACTATGGTAATCTAAGTCACAGCAGCTCAGACAAGGCACCAAGCAGTGTGGGTGGGGAGCGTTTCCACAGAGTGTTTCCAGAGCGGCCAGCCTGAAATGTAGGTGTCAGGGAGGGAAGGAGATTTTTACATCAAAGTTCTAACGCTTATTGATGTATCAGATGTATCAGATTGTAGGTGGGAGGTTTTTTTTACCCTTCGCGTTCATATTTCGCAGTGTTAGTTGCATTTTTGTTGCGTTTCCCTTGATTGTGAAATATGTCGATCGAGAGGGGGTGTGACGTTCATATGTTGTCAATATTCAGTGTTTTATCGTCCATAGTTAATATTGTAAACCCCACTTTCTTTATTTTCATGTACATTCTGGCTGTCTCATTCAGTGTAAAAAAAGTAAAATTCCATTGTTTTTTAAGGCGGTCTGTCATAACGTTTTTAGCATTTAATCAGACATTCTTGTTAGGTTTTGTATTAGTGTCCCTAAAAATAGATATACCGGCCCCCAGACACATTATTTTCTCTAAATATGGCCCCCCGAGTCAAAATAATTGCCCAGGCCTGATCTGTACGATCAACATTATTCAAAAAATGTATCTTACTCCATATTTCATTACATGTTTAGTTTCTGTTATTGTTTTAAACACTTAAATGGTGCTTAAAAAAAAAAAAAAAAAAAGTTTATATACACAAACTTTCAACATACATAGAAAATATTTAAATAGTTAAAAAAATATTGTTCCTGAAAACAGCAGAACATTTGGCATAACAACATTAATACCATTTTAAAAATGAAACATATCTACACCAAATGAAAATACTGAGTCTGTTAGAAAAATAGTCGATACATAAAGGGAATATAATCAGCTTTGTGTACTTGAGTATTGGAGTATCATGAGCAGTGTGTATTACAAGGTATTTTGTAGTAGTGTGTATTCCTAATTATTTGATGATAGTGTAGTAGTGTATATTACTCAGTATTTTTGATAGTGTGTATTTCTAAGTCAGTGGTTCTTAACCTTGTTGGAGATAACGAACCCCACCAGTTTCATATGCGCATTCACCGAACCCTTCTTTAGTGAAAAATAAAATGTTTTTTTTTCAAATTCAAGACAAAGTTATATGTTTTTGGGAACACTTTAGTATGGGGAACATATTCTAAGTAACAAATACTTAATTTAGAGTTTTTTGGATACTAGGAGAACATATTCTAAGTAACAAAGACTTAATTTAGAGTTATTTGGTTAGGGTTAGAGGGTTAGGGCCAGGGTTAGAGGGTTAGGGTTATAATAAGGCCATGCCGAATAAGGCATTAATAAGTACTTAATAATGACTAGCTAAGAGCCAATATGTTACTAATTTGCATGTTAATAAGCAACTAATTAATGGTGAATATGTTCCCCATAATAAAGTGTTACCATGTTTTTTTACTTGTGCACAAAATGAACCGTGCATGAACATCACCTTGTTCAAAGAACAAAACCAACATAAACTCACAACAAATTACACACCTGCAAATCAGTCTGACTTCTGCTGTTGCCGTATCCGTAATACGCCAATAGGGAGAAGTTTTTATTTACACAATGAGTCGGGTGTGTTTTGACCTCCGCCGAACCCCTGAGCCCGATTCACCGAACCCATAGGGTTCGATCGAACCCAGGTTAAGAACCACTGTGCTAAGTATTTGATGATAGTGTAGTAGCGTGTATTACTGAGTATTTGTGATAGTGTGTATTACTAAGTATGATTCCCGAGCGTGGCCACCACTGCTGCTCACTGCTCCCCTCACCTCCCAGGGGGTGGAACAAAGGGATGGGTCAAATGCAGAGGGTAATTTCACCACACCTAGTGTGTGTGTGTGTGTGACTATCAGTGGTACTTTAGCTTTAACTTTAGTCGTATAAACAAGCTGTTTTTTCACTAGCTTACAGCTACTCTTGTTGCCAACTCTTAGCCTCGGGCACAGAAAGGTAACATGAAGACGCCCCCTGACGAGGTCTCCGACTGCCAAAACTATCACAACGTCTCCCTTTTTTCAAATGCCGGAACCCAACAGTAACAAAAAATACACATGAAGAGAACAATGCACATAAAAGTCTCATTCTAGAACTTTGGGGTAGACAGCCCGCCGTCCACAGAAACGTAGGGATTATTCTTAATAATGAAGTGGTCTGCACCAAATTAAAAAAATCACGTAACGCACATGAATTTGTACATTTTACAGTCTGTTTTAAAGTTATTTAGTCGTGTAAACAAGCTGTTTACACGACTACTTTACATTATTCTGGCCCCGATGGAACCAGAATAATGTAATAATGGGCATTTGATGTGTAGTAGTTTGTATTTGATGTGGAGTAGTGTGTATTTCATGTAATAATGGATATTTGATGTGTAGCAGTGTGTACTTGATGTAATAATGGGTATTTGATGTGTAGTTGTGTATATTTGAAGTATAGTAGTGTGTATTTAATGTGTAGTAGTGTGTATTTTTAATGTAAAAATGGATATTTGATGTGCAGAAGTGTGTATTTGTTGTGTAGCAGTGTGTATTTGATGTAATAATGGAATTTTTTTTTATGTGTAGAAGTGTGTATTTGTTGGGTAGCAGTGTGAATTTGTTGTGTAGCGGTGTGTATTTGTTGTGTAGCAGTGTGTATTTGATGTAATAATGGATATTTTAAAGTGTAGAAGTGTGTATTTGTTGTGCAGCAGTGTGTATTTGTTGTGTAGCAGTGTGTATTTGATGTAATAATGGATATTTGATATGTAGCAGTGTGTATTTGTTGTGTAGCAGTGTGTATTTGATGTAATAATGGATATTTGATATGTAGCAGTGTGTATTTGTTGTGTAGCAGTGTGTATTTCATGTAATAATGGATATTTGACAAGTAGTAGTGTGAATATGTTGTGTAGCAGTGTGTATTTGATGTAATAATGGATATTGATGTGTAGAAGCGTGTATTTGATGTGTAACAGTGTATATTTGATGTAATAATGGATATTTGATGTGTAGAGGTGTGTATTTGATGTGTAGCAGTTTGTATTTGATGTAATAATGGATATTTGATGTGTAGCAGTGTGTATTTGATGTAATAATGGATATTTGATGTGTAGAAGTGTGTATTTGTTGTGTAGCAGTGTGTATTTGATGTAATAATGGATATTTGATGTGTAGAAGTGTGTATTTGATGTAATAATGGATATTTGTTGTGTAGCAGTGTGTATTTGATTTAATAATGGATATTTCGTGTGTGCAGAAGTGTGTATTTGTTGTGTAGCAGTGTGTATTTGATTTAATAATGGATATTTGGTGTGCAGAAGTGTATATTTGTTGTGTAGCAGTGTGTATTTGTTGTGTAGCAGTGTGTATTTGATGTAATAATGGATATTTGATGTGTAGAAGTGTGTATTTGTTGTGTAGCAGTGTGTATTTGATGTAATAATGGATATTTAATGTGTAGAAGTGTGTATTTGATGTAATAATGGATATTTGTTGTGTAGCAGTGTGTATTTGATTTAATAATGGATATTTGGTGTGCAGAAGTGTGTATTTGTTGTGTAGCAGTGTGTATTTGATTTAATAATGGATATTTGGTGTGCAGAAGTGTATATTTGTTGTGTAGCAGTGTGTATTTGTTGTGTAGCAGTGTGTATTTGATGTAATAATGGATATTTGATGTGTAGAAGTGTGTATTTGATGTAATAATGGATATTTGTTGTGTAGCAGTGTGTATTTGATGTAATAATGGATATTTGATGTGCATAAGTGTGTATTTGTTGTGTAGCAGTGTGTATTTGATGTAATAATGGATATTTGACATGTAGCAGTGTGAATTTGTTGTGTAGCAGTGTGTATTTGATGTAATAATGGATATTGATGTGTAGAAGCGTGTATTTGATGTGTAACAGTGTATATTTGATGTAATAATGGATATTTGATGTGTAGAGGTGTGTATTTGATGTAATAATGGATATTTTATGTGTAGCAGTGTGTATTTGATGTAATAATGGATATTTGATGTGTAGAAGTGTGTATTTGTTGTGTAGCATTGTGTATTTTATGTAATAATGGATATTTGATGTGTAGAAGTGTGTATTTGATGTAATAATGGATATTTGTTGTGTAGCAGTGTGTATTTGATTTAATAATGGATATTTGGTGTGCAGAAGTGTGTATTTGTTGTGTAGCAGTGTGTATTTGATTTAATAATGGATATTTGGTGTGCAGAAGTGTATATTTGTTGTGTAGCAGTGTGTATTTGATGTAATAATGGATATTTGACATGTAGCAGTGTGAATTTGTTGTGTAGCAGTGTGTATTTGATGTAATAATGGATATTGATGTGTAGAAGCGTGTATTTGATGTGTAACAGTGTATATTTGATGTAATAATGGATATTTGATGTGTAGAGGTGTGTATTTGATGTGTAGCAGTTTGTATTTGATGTAATAATGGATATTTTATGTGTAGCAGTGTGTATTTGATGTAATAATGGATATTTGATGTGTAGAAGTGTGTATTTGTTGTGTAGCATTGTGTATTTTATGTAATAATGGATATTTGATGTGTAGAAGTGTGTATTTGATGTAATAATGGATATTTGTTGTGTAGCAGTGTGTATTTGATTTAATAATGGATATTTGGTGTGCAGAAGTGTGTATTTGTTGTGTAGCAGTGTGTATTTGATTTAATAATGGATATTTGGTGTGCAGAAGTGTATATTTGTTGTGTAGCAGTGTGTATTTGTTGTGTAGCAGTGTGTATTTGATGTAATAATGGATATTTGACGTGTAGAAGTGTGTATTTGTTGGGTAGCAGTGTGAATTTGTTGTGTAGCGGTGTGTATTTGTTGTGTAGCAGTGTATATTTGTTGTGTAGCAGTGTGTATTTGATGTAATAATGGATATTTTAAAGTGTAGAAGTGTGTATTTGTTGTGCAGCAGTGTGTATTTGTTGTGTAGCAGTGTGTATTTGATGTAATAATGGATATTTGATATGTAGCAGTGTGTATTTGTTGTGTAGCAGTGTGTATTTGATGTAATAATGGATATTTGATATGTAGCAGTGTGTATTTGTTGTGTAGCAGTGTGTATTTCATGTAATAATGGATATTTGACAAGTAGTAGTGTGCATATGTTGTGTAGCAGTGTGTATTTGATGTAATAATGGATATTTGATGTTTAGAAGTGTGTATTTGTTGTGTAGCAGTGTGTATTTGATGTAATAATGGATATTGATGTGTAGAAGCGTGTATTTGATGTGTAACAGTGTATATTTGATGTAATAATGGATATTTGATGTGTAGAGGTGTGTATTTGATGTTTAGCAGTTTGTATTTGATGTAATAATGGATATTTGATGTGTAGCAGTGTGTATTTGATGTAATAATGGATATTTGATGTGTAGAAGTGTGTATTTGTTGTGTAGCAGTGTGTATTTGATGTAATAATGGATATTTGAAGTGTAGAAGTGTGTATTTGATGTAATAATGGATATTTGTTGTGTAGCAGTGTGTATTTGATTTAATAATGGATATTTCGTGTGTGCAGAAGTGTGTATTTGTTGTGTAGCAGTGTGTATTTGATTTAATAATGGATATTTGGTGTGCAGAAGTGTATATTTGTTGTGTAGCAGTGTGTATTTGTTGTGTAGCAGTGTGTATTTGATGTAATAATGGATATTTGATGTGTAGAAGTGTGTATTTGTTGTGTAGCAGTGTGTATTTGATGTAATAATGGATATTTAATGTGTAGAAGTGTGTATTTGATGTAATAATGGATATTTGTTGTGTAGCAGTGTGTATTTGATTTAATAATGGATATTTGGTGTGCAGAAGTGTGTATTTGTTGTGTAGCAGTGTGTATTTGATTTAATAATGGATATTTGGTGTGCAGAAGTGTATATTTGTTGTGTAGCAGTGTGTATTTGTTGTGTAGCAGTGTGTATTTGATGTAATAATGGATATTTGATGTGTAGAAGTGTGTATTTTATGTAATAATGGATATTTGTTGTGTAGCAGTGTGTATTTGATGTAATAATGGATATTTGATGTGCATAAGTGTGTATTTGTTGTGTAGCAGTGTGTATTTGATGTAATAATGGATATTTGACATGTAGCAGTGTGAATTTGTTGTGTAGCAGTGTGTATTTGATGTAATAATGGATATTTGATGTGTAGCAGTGTGAATTTGTTGTGTAGCAGTGTGTATTTGAATAATGGATATTTGATGTGTAGAAGTGTGTATTTGATGTAATAATGGATATTTGTTGTGTAGCAGTGTGTATTTGATGTAATAATGGATATTTGATATGCATAAGTGTGAATTTGTTGTGTAGCAGTGTGTATTTGATGTAATAATGAATATTTGACATGTAGCAGTGTGCATTTGTTGTGTAGCAGTGTGTATTTGATGTAATAATGGATATTTGATGTGTAGAAGTGTGTATTTGATGTGTAGAAGTGTGTATTTTATGTGTAGCAGTGTGTATTTGATGTAATAATGGATATTTGATGTGTAGCATTGTGAATTTGTTGTGTAGCAGTGTGTATTTGATGTAATAATGGATATTTTATGTGTAGAAGTGTGTATTTGATGTGTAGAAGTGTGTATTTTGTGTGTAGCAGTGTGTATTTGATGTAATAATGGATATTTGATGTGTGGAAGTGTGTATTTGTTGTGTAGCAGTGTGTATTTGATGTAATAATGGATATTTGATGTGTAGCAGTGTGAATTTGTTGTGTAGCAGTGTGTATTTGATGTAATAATGGATATTTGATGTGTAGCAGTGTGAATTTGTTGTGTAGCAGTGTGTATTTGATGTAATAATGGATATTTGATGTGTAGAAGTGTGTATTCGATGTGTAGAAGTGTGTATTTGATGTGTAGCAGTGGTATTTGATGTAATAATGGATATTTGATGAGTTGCATACGTGTTATCTTGTTTGTGTTGGCGTGCGTTCAAGGCAGTGACATTGAAGGCGCAGAATAAAAAGCAATACTAGGTGAGTCCAAGTAGTACAAGTACACATGGATTCCTGGGTGTGCGTGTTGCTCTGTGTTGTCTGCCTTCTGTCTCTGCTGGCTTGGAAGCTGAGCAGTACGAGTCGACGTGATGGAGGCGCACACAAGATCCCCCAGCTGCCATCACTTCCTGTCATCGGCAGCCTGCTGAGTCTCCAAAGTTGCCATCCTCCTCACGTGCTCTTCCAGAAGCTGCAGCACAAGTACGGCGACACGTACGCGCTCATGATGGGCTCGCAACGCGTCATCGTGGTCAACCAGCACCGCCACGCCAGGGAAGTCCTGCTCAAGAAGGGCAAGGTGTTTGCGGGGAGGGCCAGGACGGTGCGTACTTGTACTTCATTGTCTGTGTACTTG
This sequence comes from Nerophis lumbriciformis, assembly GCF_033978685.3. Lineage (NCBI taxonomy): Eukaryota > Metazoa > Chordata > Actinopteri > Syngnathiformes > Syngnathidae > Nerophis > Nerophis lumbriciformis. The sequence goes on from NC_084568.2 coordinate 15,075,524, forward strand.
TACTTCATCGACAGTGTAATTGGACTTCATCGTCTCCATACGTCTGTGTACTTGCACTTCATCGTCTGTGTACTCATCGTCTGTGTACTTGCACTTCATCGTCTGTGTACTCATCGTCTGTGTACTTGCACTTCATCGTCTGAGTACTTGCACTTCATCGTCTGTGTACGCATCGTCTGTGTACTTGCACTTCATTGTCTGTGTACTTGCACTTCATCGTCTGTGTACTTGCACTTCATCGTCTGTGTACTTGCACTTCATCGTCTGTGTACTTGCACTTCATCGTCTGTGTACGCTTCGTCTGTGTACTTGCACTTCATCGTCTGTGTACTTGCACTTCATCGTCTGTGTACTTGCACTTCATCGTCTGTGTACTTGTACTTGTACTTCGTCTCTGTACTTGTGATTCATTGTCTGAAGTTGCGTACTGGTACTTCTTCGTCTGAAGATGCCTACTTGTACTTCTTTGTCTGAAGATGTGTACTTGTACTTCATCGTGTCCGTACTTGTACTTCATCGTGTCCGTACTTGTACTTCATCGTCTCTTTACTTGTACATCATCGTCTGAAGTTGCGTACTTGTACTTGATCGTCTACGTACTTGTACTTCATTGTCTCTTTACCTGTACTTCATCGTCAGTGTACTCGTGCAGTTGTGACTCATTGTCAGAAATTGTGTATTTGTACTTTGTCGTCTGAAGTTGTGTACTTGTACTTCTTTGTTTGAAGTTGTGTACTTGTACTTCATCGTTTGTGTACTTGTACTTCGTCTCTTGACTTGTACTTCACTATCGGTGTACTTGCACTTCATCGTCTCTGTACTTCATCGTCTGTGTACTTGTACTTCATCGTCTGTGTACTTGTACTTCATTGTCTGTGTACTTGTACTTCATCGTCTTTGTAATGTAATTGATCATTTGTGTACTTGTGCTTCATCGTCTGAAGATGCGTACTTGTACTTCGTCTGTGTACTTGTGCTTCATTGTCTCTGTACTTGTACTTCATCGTCTGTGTACTTGTGCCTCATCGTCTGTGTACTTGTACTTCATCGTCTGTGTACTTGTGCCTCATCGTCTGTGTACTTGTACTTCATCGTCTCTGTACTTGTACTTCATCTTCTCTGTACTTGTACTTCATCGTCTGTGTACTTGTACTTCGTCTGTGTACTTGTGTTTTATCGTCTTTGTAATGTAATTGATCATTTGTGTACTTGTGCTTCATCGTCTGAAGATGCGTACTTGTACTTCGTCTGTGTACTTGTGCTTCATCGTCTGTGTACTTGTGCTTCATCGTCTGTGTACTTGTGCTTCATCGTCTGTGTACTTGTGCGTCATCGTCTGTGTACTTGTGCTTCATCGTCTTTGTACTTGTGCTTCATCTTCTGTGTACTTGTGCTTCATCTTCTGTGTACTTGTGCTTCATCTTCTGTGTACTTGTGCTTCATCTTCTGTGTACTTGTACTTTATCTTCTGTGTACTTGTACTTTATCTTCTGTGTACTTGTACTTTATCTTCTGTGTACTTGTACTTCATCTTCGGTGTACTTGTACTTCATCTTCTGTGCACTTGTACTTCGTCTTCTGTGCACTTGTACTTCGTCTTCTGTGTACTTGTACTTCATCTTCTGTGTACTTGTACTTCATCTTCTGTGCAGTTGTACTTCATCTTCTGTGCAGTTGTACTTCATCTTCTGTGCACTTGTACTTCATCTTCTGTGTACTTGTACTTCATCTTCTGTGTACTTGTACTCCATCTTCTGTGCACTTGTACTTCATCTTCTGTGTACTTGTACTTCATCTTCTGTGTACTTGTACTCCATCTTCTGTGTACTTGTGCTTCATTGTCTCTGTACTTGTACTTCATTGTCTCTGTACTTGTACTTTGTCATGTGCGTATACTTGTACTTTGTCATGTGCGTATACTTGTACTTCATCATGTGAAGATGCGTGCTTGTAGTTCATCTGTGTACTTGTAGTTCATCTCTGTACTTGTAGTTCATCTCTGAACTTGTACTTCGTCATATAAAGATGCATATACTTGTACTTTATCATGTGAAGATGCATATACTTGTACTTCATCATGTGAAGATGTGTGTACTTGTATTTCCTCATGTGAAGATGCGTGTACTTGTACTTCATCATGTGAAGATGCGTGTACTTGTACTTCATCATGTGAAAATGCGTGTATTTGTATTTCCTCATGTGACGATGCGTGTACTTGTATTTCATCATGTGAAAATGCGTGTACTTGAACCTCATCATGTGAAGATGATGTTCATGTGTAATGAAGGTGACCACGGACGTCCTGACCAGAGACGGTAAGGACATTGCTTTTGGAGACTACAGCGCCACCTGGAAGTTCCACAGGAAGGTGGTCCATGGAGCTCTCTGCATGTTTGGACAAGGTTCTGCTTCCATCGAGAAGATCAGTGAGTAACTACATCGATAACACATACATATGTATGATTACATACACGTATGCATGTAAACATATATTGTGTGTGTACATATACATATATATAAATACATATATATACATATATACACACATATATACATATATATATATATATATACAAATACATATGTACATATGTATTTGTATATACATATATGTATATACATATATATACACATACATACAGAGATATATATATATATATATATATATATATATATATATATATATATATATACATACATATATACACACATATATATATATATATATATATATATATATACACACACATATATATACAGTATATACATACATACATATACATATATGTGTATACATATATATATATATATATATATACATACATATATATATATATATACACACACACACGTGTGCATACATATGCATATACACACACACACATGTATGTGTATATATATGCATATACACACACACACACACACACACACACACACACACACACACACACACACACACACACACACACAGTATGTGTGTATATATATGCATATACACAAGCACACGTGTATATATATATATATGCATATACGCACGCACACATATATGTGTATATATATGCATATATATGTGTGTGTGTGTGTATGTATATATATATATATATACACATATATATACATTCATATATATATACACACATATATATATATATATACATATATATATATATATATACATATATACACACATACATATATATACACATACACACACACACGTATATATATATATACACATACGTGTATAATATATATATATATATATATATATATACACGTGTGTGTATGTGTATATATATACACGTGTGTGTGTGTGTGTGTGTGTGTGTGTGTGTGTGTGTGTGTGTGTGTGTGTGTGTGTGTGTGTGTGTGTGTGTGTGTGTGTGTGTGTGTGTGTATGTATGTCCATCCATCCATCCATTTTCTACCGCTTATTCCCTTCGGGGTCGCGGGGGCCACTGGAGCCTATCTCAGCTACAATCGGGCGGAAGGCGGGGTACACCCTGGACAACTTGGATACTTGGTAAACATTTGTTGTGTTAGTGTACAATAGTACATATTTGTTGTGTATATTTTGAGTAAAAATTGTTATGTACATAGTAATTAAATACTGGTTGTGTGCATAGTGAGTAAGTATTTGTTGTGCTAGTGTACATCGTAAATATTTGTTGGTTATATCAATCAAAAATTGTTATGTACATAGTAATTAAATATTTGTTGTGTGGATAGTTAATAAATATTTGTTGTGATAGCATTCATTGTAAATATTTGTTGTGTACATAATGAGTCAAATATTTGTTGTGTTTGTGTACAAAGTAAATATTTGTTGTGTACATACTAGTGACAAAATATGTTTTGTGTTAGTGTACATTGTAAATATTTGTTGTGCGCATAGTGAGTTTGTTGTGTACCAAAATGATAAATATTGGTACACAACATTTGTTGTTATTTGTTGTTAGTGTACATAGTAAATATTTGTTGTTTATATAGTGAGCAAAAATTGTGTACATAGTAAGTAAATATTTGTTGTGTTAGTGTACATAGGAAATATTTGTTGTGTACATACTTGTGAGGAAATATTTGTTGTCTTAGAGTATACAGTAAATATTTTTGTGTACATAGTGAGTTTGTTGTATCCAAAAATAGTAAATATTTGTTGCGTTAGTGTACATAGTAGGGTTGTCCCGATACCAATATTTTGGTACCGGTGCTAAAAGGTATTTTGACACTTTTGATAGTATCGATTTTGTGATAATAAAAAATATTGACAAATTCATTGTAGTATTGACTTTGTACTTGTACTTGGTATCGTTAAAGCCATTGTCTGTGTCGATCCTCATTGCATTGGTTTACATTCAGGAGTGCTAGCATGCTGTTCGCATTTAGCTATCGTCTCCTCCTATGGTGTGTAGTGAAGCATGTTTAGCTATTCCTCGTCATGCAGGGATGATACTTGTGAGAAACTTACTTTATTTGTCGCCATGGAGACGAGGATTAGTGATTTAGAAGTAGCTAAAACACTTCAAGTGTATATAGCTTCAACTTTATACTTTGTTTTTAAGCCAAAATGCGTCCATTCTCCCTTTTCTATCCCCACATTGTTTCTGCTTGTAAGTGCTCTTTGCGTGTGTATTGCCTAATACGTGCGTCTGCTCGTATTACTATCAGCGTAATGTATTTTTGTATTTTTCAGAAGCCGTATAGTACCGTTTTTTATTCATTAGTACCGCGGTACAACCCTAGTACATAGTAAATATTTTATTTTATATAGTGAGCAAAAATGGTTGTGTACATAGTAAGTAAATATTTGTTGTGTTAGTGTACATAGTAAATATTTGTTGTGTACAAACTTTGCAAATATCTGTAGTGTACATATTGAGTAAATATTTGTTGTGTACATAATATGCAAATATTTGCAGTGTACATGAGTAAATATTTTTTGTATGCAAAGTTAGTAAATATTTGTGTTAGTGTACATAGTATTTGTTGTGTACAACGTTAGTAAATTTTTCTTGTGTGCAAAGTTAATAAATATTTGTTGTGTTACTATAAATAGTAAATATTTGGTGTGTGCAAAGTTAGTAAATATTTGTTGTGTACAATGTAAATTTTTTCTTGTGTGCAAGGTTAGTAAATATTAGTTGTGTTACTATAAATAGTAAACAATTGGTGCGTGCAAAGTTAGTAAATATTTGTGTTAGTGTACATAGTAAATATTTGTTGTGTACATCTTTAGTACATTTTTCTTGTGTGCAAAGTTAGTAAATATTTGTTGTGTACAATGTTGGTATTATTTTCTTGTGTGCAAATTTAGTAAATATTTGTTGTGTTACTATAAATAGTAAATATCTGGTGTGTGCAAAGTCAGTAAACGTTTGTGTTAGTGTACATAGTAAATATTTGTTGTGTAAATCGTTAGTACATTTTTCTTGTGTGCAAAGTTAGTAAATATTTGTTGTGTTACTATAAATAGTAAATATTTGGTGTGTGCAAAGTCTGTAGATATTTGGTGTGTGCAAAGTTAGTAAATATTTGTTGTGTACAATGTTAGTATTTTTTCTTGTGTGCAAAGTTAGTAAATATTTGTTGTGTTACTATAAATAGTAAATATTTGGTGTGTGCAAAGTTAGTAAATATTTGTTGTGTACAATGTTGGTATTTTTTTCTTGTGTGCAAAGTTAGTAAATATTTGTTGTGTTACTATAAACAGTAAATATTTGGTGTGTGCAAAGTCAGTAAACATTTGTGTTAGTGTACATAGTAAATATTTGTTGTGTACAACGTTAGGGCATTTTTCTTGTGTACAAAGTTAGTAAATATTTGTTGTGTTACTATAAATAGTAAATATTTGGTGTGTGCAAAGTTAGTAAATATTTGTTGTGTTACTATAAATAGTAAATATTTGGTGTGTGCAAAGTTAGTAAATATTTGTTTTGTACAAGGTTAGCAATTTTTTCTTGTGTGCAAAGTTAGTAAATATTTCTTGTTACTACAAATAGTAAATATGTGGTGTGTGCAAAGTCAGTAAATATTTGTGTTAGTGTACATAGTAAATATTTTTTGTGTACAACGTTAGGGCATTTTTCTTGCGTGCAAAGTTAGTAAATATTTGTTGTGTTACTATAAATAGTAAATATTTGGTGTGTGCAAGGTCAGTAAATATTTGTGTTAGTGTACATAGTAAATATTTGTTGTGTACAACGTTACGGCATTTTTCTTGTGTGCAAAGTTTGTAAATATTTGTTGTTGCTATAAATAGTAAATATTTGGTGTGTGCACAGTTAGTAAATATTTGTTGTGTACAATGTTAGCAATTTTTTCTTGTGTGCAAAGTTAGTAAATATTTCTTGTTACTACAAATAGTAAATATGTGGTGTGTGCAAAGTCAGTAAATATTTGTGTTAGTGTACATAGTAAATATTTGTTGTGTACAACGTTAGGGCATTTTTCTTGTGTGCAAAGTTAGTAAATATTTGTTGTGTTACCATAAATAGTAAATATTTGGTGTGTGCAAAGTCAGTAAATATTTCTGTTAGTGTACATAGTAAATATTTGTTGTGTGCAACGTTAGGGCATTTTTCTTGTGTGCAAAGTTTGTAAATATTTGTTGTTACTATAAATAGTAAATATTTGGTGTGTGCAAAGTTAGTAAATATTTGTTGTGTACAATGTTAGTGCATTTTTCTTGTGGGCAAAGTTAGTAAATATTTGTTGTGTTTTACTATATAGTAAATATTTGGTGTGTGCAAAGTTAGTAAATATTTGTTGTGTGCATACTGCGTATGTATTTGTTGTGTACATAGTGAATAAATATTTATTGTGTACACATGTAGCAAAATATGTATAGTGTTGTGTACATAGCAAATATTTGTTGTATGTGTTATTGTCCTAAATGAATCATTTGTAAACGTGAAAAAGTAATTATTAGCGATGGTTAGTGTACAAGTACAGTGAGTGCAGAATGGGATGTTTAGTAGTAATATATATACATATATATACATATAGTAGTACTGTATTTGACATGTGTTGTAACCTTCAATGTCTCCTTCAGTCTGCACGCAGGCACAGTCCCTTTGCTGCCTCCTCTCAGAGAAAGCTGAGGCATCCGTGGACTTTTGCCCCGAGCTGACGTGCGCCGTCACCAACGTGGTTTGTTCTCTGTGCTTCAACGACACGTACCGCAGAGGAGACCCCGAGTTCGAGACCATGCTTCATTACAGCAAGGGCATCGTGGACACCGTCGCCAAGGACAGCCTGGTGGACATCTTCCCTTGGTTGCAGGTAATCAGCGCGTGGGGGAGGCTACCTATTGTGGAGAGACATAGATATGTTTGGAAAGTGACTTTTGAATATTCAAATCCCTCAGGGCAGCATGCTTGCATTTGTGTTGCCATGGCAACTTACAGTCGTGGTCAAACTCTTAGTTTTTTGTGATAGAGTGATTGGAGCACATACTTGTTGGTCACAAAAAACATTCATGAAGTTTGGTTCTTTTATGAATTTATTATGGGTCTACTGAAAATGTGAGCAAATCTGCTGGGTCAAAAGTATACATACAGCAATGTTAATATTTGCTTACATGTCCCTTGGCAAGTTTCACTGCAATAAGGCACTTTTGGTAGCCATCCACAAGCTTCTGGTTAAATTTTTGACCACTACTCTTGACAAAATCGGTGCAGTTCAGCTAAATTTGTTGGTTTCCTGACATGGACTTGTTTCTTCAGCATTGTCCACACGTTTAAGTTAGGAGTGATGTTAAAAGGAAAGGCCATGTAACATAGTGGTAAAAATGCCACTGTGCCAACTTTTTTGCAATGTGTTGCTGCCATTAAATTCTAAGTTAATGATTATTTGCAACAAAAAAAAACAAGTTTCTCAGTTTGAACATTAAATATCTTGTCTTTGCAGTCTATTCAATTGAATATAAGTTGAAAAGGATTTGCAAATCATTGTATTCTGTTTTTATTTACGAATTACACAACGTGCCAACTTCACTGGTTTTGGGTTTTGTACATGTCCTTTAAAATTGACTTTGAAACAACGTTGCAAAATAGTTGTATTCGTAGACAACGTTGGATCCACATTGTTGGTTGGGAAATGACCAAAATTCAACCGTCAAATCAATGTCACAACCTGACGTTGAATAAACGTCGTCAAAAAGCATGTTTCAACGTTCTGTTTGAGTTGCTCAACGTCAGGACCGAAGTCAACAAGTTCTCAACGTTGTTTTAATGTATTGTTCCTGCTGGGGACACGTAGTTGATATCAATAAAAAATGGATTCGTATAAACTATTTTTTTTTTAATTCTTTGTCGGAAGAAACCGGAAGTTGCGAAGCAAGGTTGGTCGCAGGAAGTGATCACTGATCAAAAGTCATTGACTCAAAATTCTACACACAATACCCCATAATGACAATGTGAAAAGGATTTTTTTTTTTTTCAAATTGGGAAATGTATTAAAAATTAAAAACTAAAGAAAATCGTATTTACATAAGTATTCAGACCCTTTATTCAATACTTTATTGATGCAGCAATTACAGCCTCAAGTCTTTTTGAATAAGATGCCAGAAGCCACAAAGCTCAAACTTCACATCCAACCTGATGGAGTTTGAGAGGCGGTGCGAAGAGGAATGGGCAAGGCTGTGAAAACTTACACTATATTGCCAAAAGTATTTGGCCACCTGCCTTTACTAACATGTGAACTTGAAGTGCCATTCCATGGAATTGTCCAAAATGTTTTGGTATCCTGGAGCATTCAAAGTGTGTCTAAGTGCTTGATTTTATACACCGGGCCAAGTGATTCTCATCATTTGGATAGGTGGCCAAATACTTTTGGCAATATAGTGTATGTACATGTGATTTTGTTATTGTATTTATTTTTTAAACATTTGCAAAACTTAAAAAAAAAAAAAAACTTTCACATTGTCATTCTTTGGTATTGTGTGTAGAATTTTGAGGACAAAAATTAAAGTATTTCATTTTGGAATAAGGCTGTAACATAACAAAATGTGGAAAAAGTGACGCGCTGTGAATACTTTCCGGATGCACTGTTCCTTTTACAAAGGCACTTTAATAGCGAGGAGTGCTTTGATAATTGTTCATTCAAGACAACATTTAATACTTTTCAACATCTGATTTTGCAGATTTTCCCCAATTCCGACCTGCAGCTCCTGAAACAATGTGTTTCTATTCGAGACCAACTTCTATGGAGGAAATATGAAGAACACAAGGTATAGTAGTAGTACAATAAGTACAGAGTACATCTTTGTACACATCCAGGCTCATTAAGCTGAAATTTATTTGGAGGTCCTCCTCCCCCCAATACAACATATTTTCACACTTTTTCCATTTACCGTATTTTTCGGACCGTACAGACCACAGCTGGGGAACAGATATTTTTTGGCGGACCCCCATCTGGCCCATTGTTGGGCCGCAAGCGCACTCTCAAGGAACACAGCGGTAACCAGTTGTAATACATTTTCCCACCACTTGTGGCAGTAATGACAATATCAAACAAAAATGATGACAAAAGTGGTGAAGCTGTATCTTCATTTGCACTTTAATTTTATTGGAGACATATACTATCATTATTATTAATTTAGTTAGAACAATTAGCACTGTGTAATTGTATGTAAATGTATTTTTATTAAGTTTTTATGAGTCCCTGCTTTTACAGTAAATTTGATTATTATTTATTTTTGTAATCAACCTGACCTAAGCCTTGATAATAATCTTTGTGATTACCATAAGTTTTTTTTTAATCATTTGACAAAGTTTATCATGTTAAAATGTAAGTAAGTTGCATATAATTAGAGTAGGATTGAAATTAAGACTCAAGAGTAAAATTAATAATTCACTGTTAATATCTGAGTGGGCCCTGGGCTACTCTGTAGTAGGGAAGTTGGCCCCCGGGGTCAAAACGGTTAAGAAATGCCTGATCTAGACCCCCGAAAAAGCGTGTAATTTAACTTACATTTAATTTATCGTAAGTTATTTTTGTTTTGGTATGACCGTGTCCCTGAAGGTGTGCTAAGATGAGTTTGGAGCCATGAACTCAAGCCCACTCAACACATTTCTAACCTTCTACCAGTGTCGGTTTATTTTTACAGGAACAAGATGTGATAGACTTAGATAAATACAGGACTGCAGTAGTTATAATCATAATAAAACAACTTAATAGGATTTAAGTAGAGTCGTGGTCAAAAGTTCATATACACTTGTAAAGAACATAATGTCATGGCTGTCTTGAGTTTCCAATCATTTCTACAACTCTTATTTTTTTGTGATAGAGTGATTGGAACACATACTTGTTGGTCACAAAAAACATTCATGAAGTTTGGTTCTTTTATGAATTTATTATGAGTCTACTGAAAATGTGACCAAACCTGCTGGGTCAAAAGTATACAACATATTGCTGGGTACTGCGCCCAAAAACCTGAATTTTTGTTTCATCTGACATCACATGGACAAAGATAAGACCTTCTGGAGGAAAGTTCTGTGGTCAGATGAAACAAAAATTGAGCTGTTTGGCCACAATACCCAGCAATATGTTTGGAGGAGAAAAGGTGAGGCCTTTAATCCCAGGAACACCACACCTACCGTCACGCATGGTGGTGGTAGTATTATGTTTTGGGCCTGTTTTGCTGCCAATGGAACTGGTGCTTTACAGAGAATAAATGGGACAGTGAAAAAGGAGGATTACCTCCAAATTCTTCAGGACAACCTCAAATCATCAGCCCGGATGTTGGGTCTTGGGCGCAGTCGGGTGGTTCCAAAAGGACAATGACCCCAAAAACACGTCAAAAGTGGTAAAGGAATGGCTAAATCAGGCTAGAATTAAGGTTTTAGAATGGCCTTCCCAAAGTCCTGACTTAAACGTGTGGACAATGCTGAAGAAACAAGTCCATGTCAGAAAACCAACAAATTTAGCTGAACTGCACCAATTTTATCAAGAGGAGTGGTCAAAAATTCAAGCAGAAGCTTGTGGATGGCTACCAAACGCGCCTTATTGCAGTGAAACTTGCCAAGGGACATGTAAGCAAATATTAACATTGCTGTATGTATACTTTTGACCCAGCAGATTTGCTCACATTTTCAGTAGACCCATAATAAATTCATAAAAGAACCAAACTTCATGAATGTTTTTTGTGACCAACAAGTATGTGCTCCAATCACTCTATCACAAAATAATAAGAGTTGTAAAAATGATTGGAAACTCAAGACAGCCATGACATTATGTTCTTTACAAGTGTATGTCAACTTTTGACCACGACTGTATGTGGTGCAACTCCCAGGCAGACTACAGCGATCATCTGCAGAGAGACCTGGTGGATGCTCTACTGAGAGCCAAGCGCAGTGCCGAGAACAACAACACGGCAGAAATCAGTGCAGACAGCGTGGACCTCAGTGATGACCACATCCTGATGACAGTGGGGGACATCTTTGGAGCGGGTGTGGAAACCACCGTCACTGTGCTCCAGTGGGCCATCATCTACCTCATCCATCATCCTGAGGTACGGTCCTCAGAACAATGTGTGGGGTTTTTATGCAAATGTGAGGCAGGTGGCTTAAGAAAAATAAGGAAAAGTCTAATTTAGGGCTGAAAAAAACAAAACAAACATTTTTAGGCCATCTTCATGCAACCAGAAGGAGCTTTTCTAACCTATAACCTAGTTTTAAAAAGTGTTATTATAATTATTATACTGAATAACACACTGCAAGAATCGGTTTGAATCGAGAATCGTGTTGAATCGAGAATCGATTCCAAATTGAAAAGTCTCCCCAGGACTTCAATTGTTAGGTGCCCAATTTATTCATACCCCTACTTTTGGAAGTGATAAAGCTGGGTGGCTTCTGGCGGTTTTCTGTGTGTTGGTACTCGTAGAGCAGTGGTTCTCAAACTTTTTTCATCAAGCACCACCATAATGGCCAACATTAAAATACAGTAGCATTGTAGGCCTAAATATCCATTAAAAACAAGGCAGCGGTTTATATTTTGGCCACTGTAACATTACACACAGTTTGAACAGTAACACTGTGTTTGAATATTTAGTTAAGTGATTTTTTTTGGCATACCACAAGATGGAGCCCACATACCACAGTTTGAGAATCCCTGTCGTAGAGTAACTACATTACCCAGAAGTCGTAGCTGTAGAGCAGAAACGGAAGAAAAGAAAAAAGTATTAGTGGAGATACGAGAGAGTATGAATAATCATGCAGAGTTACAAATAAAAAGAGTTGTGTTGCTGAAAGCTGCTGTTCCTGTGATGGTGAAACAAACGACAAACATAACATTCTGCGCGCAATTGTATGCACGCTCTCTAGGCTTGTGGAGGCGGATCTTCCCTCATACTTCATCTTTCTGCTTTAATTTGATTACTGAATAAGCGCGCAACACAAATACATACTCATCTGTTTTACTTGTAATGCATACCTTTCGAAGTTAAACAATTTGGCACCACAAAAAATGTGTGTTCCTGCCAACAAGACATGGAGATAGTAACAAATATGTGTGTTTATGTCAACAACATGTGTGCATAGAGATAGTAACAAATACAAAGGATCTCAGCACAGATCTGAAAAAACAAATTGTTGACTTGAACAAGTCAGGAAAGTCACTTGGAGCCATTTCAAAGCAGCTCAAAGGTCCCAGGAGCAACTGTGCAGACATATGTTCGTAAGTATAAAGTGCATGGCACAGTTTTGTCACTGCCACGATCAGGAAGAAAACGCAAGCTATCACCTGCTGCTGAGAGAAAATTGGTCAGGATGATCAAGAGTCAACCGAGAACCACCAAAAAGCAGGTCTGCAATGAATTGGAAGCTGCTGGAACACAGACGTCATTGTCCACAGTCAAGCGTGTTTTGCATCGTCATGGACAGAGGCTACCATGCAAGAAGGAAGCCCTTGCTTCAGAAGCAACGCCTTAAGGCTCGTCTAAAGTTTGCTGCTGATCACATGGACAAAGATAAGACCTTCTGGAGGAAAGTTCTGTGGTCAGAGGAAACAAAAATTGAGCTGTTTGGCCACAATACCCAGCAATATGTTTGGAGGAGAAAAGGTGAGGCCTTTAATCCCAGGAACACCATCCCTACCGTCAAGCATGGTAATGGTAGTATTATGCTCTGGGCCTGTTTTGCTGCCAATGGAACTGGTGCTTTACAGAGAGTAAATGGGACAATGAAAGAGGAGAATTACCTCCAAATTCTTCAGGACAACCTAAAATCATCAGCCCGGAGGTTGGGTGTTGGGCGCAGTTGGGTGTTCCAACAGGACAATCCAATCCAATTCACTTTATTTATATAGCACATTTAAACAACACAATGTTTCCAAAGTGCTGCACAACAATATTAAAAACAATTAAAAACAATATAAAATAAATATGATTAAAAACTATTTTAAAGGGTAAAACCAATTAAAACAGTAAATAGAAATCAAAATTTAAAAAACACAGAGGACAACAGAGGACCACACAACTCACGTAGTGTTAAAAGTGAGAATAAAGTGAGAGAATAAAAGTGGGTCTTAAGACGAGACTTAAAACACTCCACTGTCGGAGCAAATCGAACATGGAGGACACAATGACCCTAAACCAACAAATTTAGCTGAACAGCACCAATTTTGTCAAGAGGAGTGGTCAAAAATTCAAGCAGAAGCTTGTGGATGGCTACCAAAAGCGCCTTATTGCAGTGAAACTTGCCAAGGGACATGTAAGCAAATATTAACATTGCTGTATGTATACTTTTGCTCACATTTTCAGTAGACCCATAATAAATTCATAAAAGAACCAGACTTCATGAATGTTTTTTGTGACCAACAAGTATGTGCTCCAATCACTCTCACAAAAAATAAAAGTTGTAGAAATTATTGGAAACTCAAGAAAGCCATGACATTATGTTCTTTACAAGGGAATGTAAACTTTTGACCATGACTGTATGTGTGTTTATGTCAACAACATGTATGTATGGAGATAGTAACAAATATGTGTTTATGTCAACAACACGTGTGCATGGAGATAGTAACAAATGTGTGTTTATGTCAACAACACGTGTGCATGGAGATAGTAACAAATGTGTGTTTATGTCAACAACACCCGTGCATGGAGATAGTAACAAATATATGTGTTCAGGTACAAGCTCGCATCCAGGAGGAGCTGGACAGCAAGGTAGGAGAAGGGCGGAGCCCTCACCTTAGTGACAGAGGTAGTCTGCCTTACCTGGAGGCCACCATCAAGGAGGTGTTGCGGATACGTCCTGTGGCGCCTCTCCTCATCCCCCATGTGGCGCTCTGTGACACCAGGTACTTTTCTTGTCAAATCAACATTGTCCTGTCAACGCACAATCACAGCATGAATTTTAAAGGGAAGAATTAAACTACTGCCGATTTAAGTAATCTGTGTCTAAACTAGGGTTGTACGGTATACCCGTATTAGTATGGTACTGCGATACTAATGAATCATATTCGGTACTATACCGCCTCTGAAAAGTAACGGTGATTATGGTGATAACGAAGAATAAGTGATTATTACATTTTAACAGAAGTGTAGATAGAACATGTTAAAAGAGAAAGTAAGCAGATATTAACAGTAAATGAACAAGTAGATTAATAATTCATTTTCTACCACTTGTCCTTAATAATGTTGACAAAATAATAGAATGATAAATGACACAATATGTTACTACATATGTCAGCAGCTAATTTAGGAGCCTTTGTTTGCTTACTACTAAAAGACAAGTTGTCTTGTATGTTCACTATTTTATTTAAGGACAAACTTGCAATACAAAACATATGTTTAATGTACCCTAACATTTTTTGTTAAAATAAAGCCAATAATGCCAATTTGTGTGGTCCCCTTTAATTAAAAAAGTACCGAAAAGTATCGAAATAATTTTGGTACCCGTACCAAATTATTATATAGTCTAAAGTGGACTTTGTGGCCCGTGGGTTGGTTATAGACTAGCATCCCATTTTAAAAATACACTTACAAAAAATGTTGAAAAGAACAAAAATGTGTGAAGTAACATTTGAACCGATAAGGTATCTGAGAATCAACTTAATTTGTATTGTCTATTTCTAATTATACCATTTCATTTATTCCATATACCTTTCATATTCAGGTCTACACGCTAGTTTGTTACGCTTAATATTCTGCACGACAATAATGACGATAAATGAAAACCAAGGCAAACTTTTGCCGAAAATGTTTGTTAAAACTGAATTGTAGAAAAAGTTGTCTGCATGAAAACTGAGGTACTATTTACTGTATTTGTTTTGTGACTTTCAGCCTTGGGAATTTCAAAGTGCAAAAAGGAACGCGTGTCATCGTCAACCTGTGGTCTTTGCACCACGACGAGAAGGAATGGAAGCATCCCGAGCTCTTTGATCCCGGTGCGTACCCCGCCTCTCGCCCACAGCTACAGAGTGAAAAGATCAATTTACTGAACCTTCCAAAAGCATTCACACAAACACAAATCATAATGTTTGCATCCACATCTTTCAAACCATCCAAACGTTGCAGGCTTATCTTTTTCCAGATTCCAGAATACCCACTTTTGAATTTTGGGCTCACTCATATACATTTTCTTATATAAATAACTACTTAAATCTGTCTTTGTCACGACTTGGACTTTGGAGTGGTTTGTTTTCCCATGGTGCAAATGATTTGGACCGGACATGGCGTGAAGGTAAATACATATTTAATATTTTAACTCAAAAAGCTCAAAAAGGTATGAACCAAAGGCGCTCACAGCGGAGGTAAAAAAAAACTTGGCTATGAAAACAAAAGACTAGCACAAAGGCAATTAACTAAGAACACAAAACAAAAACACTTACTGTGGCATGGCATGAAGCATGAATAACAAGGGTGTGTAGAGGGTGATGTCGCCAGGAAGACAGCCTGTCAACTGGGAGCTTAAATAATAGTGACATGATTAGTGGCAGCAGGTGCGTGACGCAAAATGTGAAAACGTGAGACAGGTACGTGACATGAGGATGTGAACCAGGTGAAACTAATGGTTGCTATGGTGACAAAACAAACAAAAGTGCACAAAAAGTCCAAAAACAAATCCGAACATGACTAAAACAAAACATGATCACACAGACATGACAGTCTTTAATTTCAATTGTAAATACATAGGTACATGTGTTATTAAAAATCTCATTAATTTAGAACTATTGGCATACTTGCCAACCTTGAGACCTCCGATTTCGGGAGGTGGGGGGTGGGGAGGTGGGGGGCGTGGTCGGGGGTGTGGCGGGGGTGTGGTTGGGGGCGTGGTTAAGAGGGGAGGAGTATATTTACAGCTAGAATTCACCAAGTCAAGTATTTCATATATATATATATACTCAAGTATTTCATATATATATATATATATATATATATATATATATGAAATACTTGACTTTCAGTGAATTCTAGCTATATATATATATATATATATATATATATATATATATATATATATATATATATATATATATATATATATATATATATATATAGTATAGCAGTTGTGCACTGCACTCTCTAAAAGCCGTAGATGTTATTGTCACATATGCATGTACAGTAGATGGCAGTATTGTCCTGTTTAAGAGTGTCACAACATTGCTGTTTACGGCAGACGAACTGCTTTACGGTAGACAAAAACGTGACTGCTGTTGTTGTGTGTTGTTACCGCGCTGGGAGGATGTTAATGAAACTGCCTAACAATAAACCCACATAAGAAACCAAGAACTCGCCCTCGATCATTCTACAGTTATAACGTGATTGGGCAGGCAGGCTGTTTATATTGTGGGAAAGCGGATGTGAGAACAGGCTGGCCGCTGTGACACGTCACTCAGGTCCGCATGGAGCTGGAGGGGGCGTGGCCTCCAGCGCCGCCTGAATTTAGGGAGATTTTCGGGAGAAAATTTGTCCCGGGAGGTTTTCGGGAGAGGCGCTGAATTTCGGGAGTCTCCCGGAAAATCCGGGAGGGTTGGCAAGTATGACTATTGGGTACTATTAATTATTTTCTCCTCGGAGGACTACAAGCTTGTCGTGGTCAAGGAGCGTCCGTGTGAACGATCTCCAGAGATATTCTGGCAGGAGTTATGGCTTCTGTTAGGGTTATCCAAGTCAGACAAAGAGTGATATACTAGTCCTCCAGGTTGGGAGGTTGGGAACTGGGCTAACGACCTTGGTTTAAGAAAAGCCATATGTTACGGAAGCAGCAACGAATATAACCGAAACATCCTGGCGAGATGGGCTTCCAAAGTCATCAGTAGATGCATCTTTGAATGGCAGAGGTTAAAGCCGGAAGGAAGCCATTGACCGAAAATCAGAAGTTCTCAATGCCAAACGTATAACTATGATTGGATTTTGGAATGTGAGGACAATGTTTGAAACTGGGAAGCTAGAACAAGTTACATTAGAAATGAGACATTATCACATTGACATCCTTGGAATAAGCAGATGTAGATGGACAGGATCCAGAAAGATCATTACCAACAATGGAGAGACTGTCTTGTACTCCGGGGGAGATGACATCCTACACTACCAGGGAGCTGAAAAAAGATTAATGGAATGGAAACCTGTCAACAGCCGGCTGATCAAAATTAGGCTGAAGGGAAAGCAAAGAAACATCTCAATTCCCCAATGTTATGCTCCAACAAATGATAGTGATGAACTCAATAAAGATGACTCCAAGAACAGGTACAAGCTGAGCTAGGTGGCATTCCTGGACATGACATAAAAACTATAATGGGAGACTTGAACGCAAAAGGAGGAAATGACAACACAAACATTGACAGAGTAATGTGAAAACATGGTTGTGGAACCATGAGTGGCAATAGTGACAGGCCGAGTTAACTGTGTGCTGCCAATGATTTGACACTTCTCCCACACAAAAGTCCCCAAAAGCTAACTTGGATTTCACCGAATGCTGAGACGAAAACCAGATCGACCACATCATGATAAACGGTACCTGGAACCGGTCATTCCTTGCCGTCAAGGTGATGACGGCAGCGACCAATATCTTGCCGTAGCATCAGTTAGAGTGAAGCTAAGGCACCAAGAAAGCAGGAAGGAGACAGTTTGATGTTGCAAAACTGAAAGACCTTAGGGTTAGAAAAATGTTTGGGCTGTAACTGAAGAACAGGTTTCAAGCCTTCGCAGATCTTGATGAATCTCAGGAAATCAATGATATTCGGAACAGAACCAAGACCACATTCATTCAAATGAAATGAAAAGAAGGAAGGGACACTTGGGACACCATCAAGAAGTGAAAAGACAAAGGAAGAGGTTAATTTCACCACACCTAATGTGTGTGTGACTATCAGTGGTACTTTAACTTTAACTTATTGGTTGTATTACCCAACTCAGGACACTATTCACACCTCCAGTCTACTCTAACAGATAAAACCTTCTGCACGTCCACTGGACATTATCCCATGTCGGCTTTTCAAAAATGTTTTACACTCTATTGAGCCCTATATTGTCCATCTAGTAAATTCTTCCCTGAGGTGTTGTTTCCCAACCTCCTTGAAACATGCTGTGGTCCAGCCACTAATCAAAAAGAATAACCTCGACCCCAATATTTTATCACATTTTAGACCAATCTTGAAGTTGGCCTTTTTATCCAAGGTCCTAGACAAGGTTGTTTATGAGCAACTTTTTTCTTACCTTAACTCAAATGATATTGGGGAGAAATTTCAGTCTGGTTTTAAATCACAACATAGCACAGAAACTGCCCTTTTTTAAGAGTTTTTAATGACCTGTTCTTATATGTGGACTCAGGTCAATCTGCAGTCAGCATTATTCTAACTCGCCTTGAGTCTTGTGTGGGTATTAAGGGTACAGCTCTAAAATGGTTTCAGTCATTTTTGACCAGCATGAGTTTTACTGTAAACCTAGGCCAGGGGTCAGCAACGCAAAACGTTGAAAGAGCCGTATTGGACCAAAAAATACAAAAAACAGATCCGTCTGGAGCCGCAGAAAATTAAAAGCCTTCTTTCTATAAGTGATATAATGAAGTCAACACATGATATACGTGTCTATATTAGCTATGTCAGCCTACTATCAAAATCACTTTGTCGTTGACAGAAATGTTGAAATTTAATATTTATTCTACACATTTTTAGAACATTCGAAAACATTAGTAAATCAGAGGCTACTCAGACAGTGAGATAATTCCTGGAAATGACTGGCTTTTAATGGCCAAAGGTATAGATGTGTGAGTCCAAGTTAAAGGAAATTTCAGGCTGTCTTCCTTGAATGGATTTATAACAATCTATGCAAGCTGGGTTACGTTTGCAGTGGTCTGTAACAACATGGCACACAAACAACTATCAGAAATGCAGGCAATATTACATACAAATAACGTGTCATGAGAAATGTAAATATAAATTAAATACACAGAGGACATAGGATATTAAATGAGCTGAAATATACCTACAAACGAGGCGTAATGATGCAATATGTACATACAGCTAGCCTAAATAGCATGTTAGCATCGATTAGCTTGCAGTCATGGACTGCAAAAAATATGCCTGATTAGCACGCCAGCAAATTAATAAAATCAACAAAGCTCACCTTTGTGCATTCACGCACAGCATAAATTATTTGGTGGACAAAATGAGACAACGAAAAAGTGGCATAAAACACGTCTTTCTGTGGCAGCATCGGAGAAAGTTGTACATGTAAACAAACTACAATGAGTTCAAAGATCTCTGAAATTAGTAGCACAAAACGGTGCTTGCCAAATCCTCTCATCAGTGAAGCATGTTTGATATAAACAGTGGGATTTTTAACAAATAGGAAGGTTTGTGTCCTGTTTGTTCTCCTACAGAAAATATATTAAGAAATAAAATAAAATTTGTCTTTATTTTTTTCCATTTTTACACATCTCTGAAAGAGGTCCAGGGAGCCACGGGGGCTGGTTACTGACCCCCGACCTAGGCCAATACTCCTTTTTGGAGTCTGCCTTGAAGTTTGATGTATCCCAATGTTCAATTTTAGTACCTGTCCTCTTTTCTTGAAAATACCAAAATATAGGACACTGAAGTTTATACCGGCTAGATTAGCTAAATATTTTTTGCATTATAACGTTAGTATCCTTAAATGCTAACTGACATGCGTCAAGGACATTTAGCACTTTGGCCATCTTGCAAGGTGCAAGCGTGTGGTCTGCTAGCATGCTATCATTTGACTTATTTTCTAGATAGCACGCTAACAGTACAATGCTAACCATAGCATGCTTAGTTATTCTTGAAAATACCAAAATATAGTAGACTGAAGTTTATACCTGCTAAATTAGCTAAATAATTTTTGCATATTAACGTTAGTATCCTTCAATGCTAACTAACATGCGTCAAGGACATTTAGCACTTTGGCTATATTGCAAGGTGCAAGCGTGTGGCCTGCTAGCATGCTATCATTTGACTTATTTTCTAGATAGCACGCTAACAGTACAATGCTAACCATAGCATGCTTAGTTATTCTTGAAAATACCAAAATATAGTAGACTGAAGTTTATACCTGCTAAATTAGCTAAATAATTTTTGCATATTAACGTTAGTATCCTTAAATGCTAACTGACATGCGTCAAGGACATTTAGCACTTTGGCTATCTTGCAAGATGCGTGTGGCCTGCTACCATGCTATCATTTGACTTATTTTCTAGCTAGCACGCTAATAATACAATGCTAACCATAGCATGCTTACAGTTATTACTGAAAATACCAAAATATAGGACACTGAAGTTTATTCCGGCTAAATTAGCTAAATATTTTTTGCATTATAACGTTAGTATCCTTAAATGCTAACTGACATGCGTCAAGGACATTTAGCACTTTGGCTATCTTGCAAGGTGTGAGCGTGTGGCCTGCTACCATGCTATCATTTGACCTATTTTCTAGCTAGCATGCTAACAGTACAATGCTAACAATAGCATGCTTACAGTTATTAGTGAAAATACCAAAATATAGGACACTGAAGTTTATACCTGTTAAATTAGCTAAATATTTTTTGCATATTAACATTAGTATCCTTAAATGCTAACTGACATGCGTCAAGGACATTTAGCACTTTGGCTATCTTGCAAGATGCGAGCGTGTGGCCTGCTAGCATGCTATCATTTGACTTATTTTCTAGCTAGCACGCTAATAGTACAATGCTAACCATAGCATGCTTACAGTTAATAGTGAAAATACCAAAATATAGGACACTGAAGTTTATACCGGCTAAATTAGCTAAATATTTTTTGCATTATAACGTTAGTATCCTTAAATGCTAACTGACATGCATCAAGGACATTTAGCACTTTGGCCATCTTGCAAGGTGAGAGCGTGTGGCCTGCTAGCATGCTATCATTTGACCTATTTTCTAGCTAGCATGCTAACAGTACAATGCTAACAATAGCATGCTTACAGTTATTAGTGAAAATACCAAAATATAGGACACTGAAGTTTATACCTGTTAAATTAGCTAAATATTTTTTGCATATTAACATTAGTATCCTTAAATGCTAACTGACATGCGTCAAGGACATTTAGCACTTTGGCTATCTTGCAAGATGCGAGCGTGTGGCCTGCTAGCATGCTATCATTTGACTTATTTTCTAGCTAGCACGCTAATAGTACAATGCTAACCATAGCATGCTTACAGTTATTAGTGAAAATACCAAAATATAGGACACTGAAGTTTATACCGGCTAAATTAGCTAAATATTTTTTGCATTATAACGTTAGTATCCTTAAATGCCCACTGACATGCGTCAAGGACATTTAGCACTTTGGCCATCTTGCAAGGTGCGAGCGTGTGGCCTGCTAGCATGCTATCATTTGACTTAATTTCTAGCTAGCACGCTAATAGTACAATGCTAACTAGGGATGTCCGATAATATCGGACCGCCGATATAATCGGCCGATAAATGCTTTAAAAAGTAATATCGGAAATTATCGGTTTCCAAAAGTAAAATTTGTGACTTTCTAAAACGCCGCTGTGTACATGGACGCAGGAAGGTGTACAGAGCGCCAATTAATCCTCGAAGGCACTGCCTTTGCGTACTGGCCAAGTCACATAATATCTACGGCTTGACACACGCACTAGCGAATGCAAGCATACTTGATCAACAGCCATACAGGTCACACTGAGGGTGGCCGTATAAACAACTTTAACACTGTTACAAATATGCGCCACACTGTGAACCCACACCAAACAAGAATGACAAACACATTTCGGGAGAACATCCGCACCGTAACACAACAGAACAAATACCCAGAACCCCTTGCAGATGCTTGTTTTCATTCAGAAAAACCTCCCTCTCACACGTGATGACAAGGAGAAAAAGAATTAGCCCACTCTTTGAGCTTCATCTGTTGCACAGACTAATAGTCTGGACTGACTGAAGCTGTTTTATTTATGTTTTGTGCCGTTTTTCCCCATGCACTTTAAAGAATGGCTGTGTTTTCTACTAGTCTAGACTGAAGCAGTTTTATTAATGTTCATGCACTTTAAAGGATGGCTGTGTTATCTACTAGTCTAGACTGAAGCAGTTTTTTATTTTTGTGCCTTTCTTGTTTTTATTTGCACATTTTTGTTACTCATACGAATACGTTAAGAACAGGGCAGATTGAGCCCAGTTTATAGTATACTCTGGACTGAAGCTGTGTGCCTTCATTGTTTTTGTAGCTGTTGTTTTGAGGCATGTTTAAAAAAAAAAAAAATGCACTTTGTGAAAGTCAAAGTACAGTGTTTCCCATAGTTGTAGTGGGTATTAGGATTATCTCAGGGAGAGCATGTCCCAAATTCCAAGCTGCTGTTTTGAGGCATGTTAAAAAAATAATGCACTTTGTGACTTCAATAATAAATATGGCACTTTTTTCCATAACTTGAGTTAATTTATTTTGGAAAACCTTGTTACATTGTTTAATGCATCCAGCGGGGCATCACAACAAAATTAGGCATAATAATGTATTAATTCCACGACTGTATATATCGGTATCGGTTGATATCGGTATTGGTAATTAAGAGTTGGACAATATTGGAATATCGGATATCGGCAAAAAAAGCCATTATCGGACATCCCTAATGCTAGCCATAGCATGCTTACAGTTATTAGGAAATATACCAAAATATAGGACACTGAAGTTTATACCTGAGAAATTAACTAAAAAAAATTGTATATAAACGTTAGTATCCTTAAATGCTAATTGATATGCGTCAAGTACCAAAATGTACTACTCTGACGTGTGTACCTGAAAATTGTGTTTAAAATGCTAGCCTGCTAAAGTACCGAAATATGACTGAGGTGTAAACCTACAAATTAGCTTAAAAAGAAAAAAAGCTAACATACTAACGTTAGCATGCTAACCGATATCGTTCTTCAAGTAACACAAAAAGTAAGAAGCAGAAATACTTTAGCACTTTCAGTACTGCTAAGTGCACTCATGAATCTTGAATGCTAACTGCTAGAATGTTAGCAATTTTGTCGTTTTCTTTGATTCCAGCAGCTCGCCAGTGAAGTGTGAACAACGTAAAATGATCATTTAATCTCGTTTATATCGACTTTTTCCCACCGCAGGTCGATTCTTGAACGACGACGGCACGGGCGTGACCGCGCCGTCGTGCAGTTACCTGCCCTTTGGAGCCGGGGTCAGGGTGTGTCTCGGGGAGGCCTTGGCCAAGATGGAACTCTTCCTCTTCCTGTCCTGGATTCTGCAGTGCTTCACGCTTTCCACCCCGCCAGGTCAACCCCCGCCCCTGTTGGAGGGCAAGTTTGGCGTGGTCCTGCAGCCCGCCAAGTACAAGGTGACGGCCGTGCCCAGACCGAGCTGGAAGGCAAAGCGTCAGGCTTGTTAACTTCATGCCATCTTCTTACAAAACCATATCTAAGTCACGGTCTCTGACACTTTTTCATGGGAGAGTTACTTTTACAAACCTTAACAAGCTAAACAAACCCAATAATCTTGTTTTGTCAGAACATGAACAAAATGTTGCTATCCACAAATCACACTTTGCATGGAAACTACTTTGTTTATCCACCTCAGGGGTGCCCAAACTTCTTCCACTGGAAACCACACACTGACAAAACAAAGGATGCAGCGGCCATTTTGGTAGTCTTAAAAACCAGTACGATATATACAGTATATACCGTATTTTGCGGAGTATAAGTCGCACCTGCCGAAAATGCATAATAAAGAAGGAAAAAACATATATAAGTCGCACTGGAGTATAGGTCGCATTTTTGGGGGAAATGTATTTGATAAAACCCAACACCAAGAATAGACATTTGAAAGGCAATTTAAAATAAATAAAGACTAGTGAACAACAGGCTGAATAAGTGTACGTTATATGAGGCATAAATAACCAACTGAGAACGTGCCTGGTATGTTAACGTAACATATTATGGTAAGAGTCATTCAAATAACTATAACATATAGAACATGCTATACGTTTACCAAACAATCTGTCACTCCTAATCGCTAAATCCCATGAAATCTTATACGTCTAGTCTCTTACGTGAATGAGCTAAATAATATTATTTGATATTTTACGGTAATGCGTTAATAATTTCACACATAAGTCGCTCCTGAGTATAAGTCGCACCCCCGGCCAAACTATGAAAAAAACTGCGACTTATAGTCCGAAAAATACGGTATATATTTTTTTAAACTACAAAATGCAATTTCGGTAGAAATTTGGTGTGATTGCTGAAGAGCCAAAGCCGAACTGAAATGCTAACAGTTAGCACGCTGGACATATAGCGTCCGAAAAAAGATATAAGCTAAACAAGCTAAAAGATAGCATGCTAACAGTACAACGCTAACCTTAGCATTAGTGAAATACCAAAATATAGGACACTGATGTGTATAACTGCTAAATTAGCTAAATAAATCGAGCATGTTAATGTTAACATTCTAAAATGCTAACTAATATGCGTCGATTAACAAAATATATTACTCTGAAGTGTGCAATTTCGGTAGAAATTTGAAGAGCCAGCCAAAGCCGAACTGAAATGCTAACAGTTAGCACGCTGGACATATAGTGTCCGAAAAAAGATATGAGCTAAATAAGCTAAAAGATAGCATGCTAACAGTACAACGCTAACCTTAGCATTAGTGAAATACCAAAATATAGGACACTGATGTGTATAACTGCTAAATTAACTAAATAAATCGAGCATGTTAATATTAGCATTCTAATATGCGTCAAGTAAAAAAATATATTACTCTGAAGTGTGCAATTTCGGTAGAAATTTAAAGAGCCAAAGCCGAACTGAAATGCTAACAGTTAGCACGCTGGCCATATAGCGTCCAAAAAAAGATATAAGCTAAACAAGCTAAAAGATAGCATGCGAACAGTACAACGCTAACCTTAGCATTAGTGAAATACCAAAATATAGGACACTGATGTGTATAACTGCTAAATTAGCTAAATAAATCGAGCATGTTAATGTTAACATTCTAAAATGCTAACTAATATGCGTCGATTAACAAAATATATTACTCTGAAGTGTGCAATTTCGGTAGAAATTTGAAGAGCCAGCCAAAGCCGAACTGAAATGCTAACAGTTAGCACGCTGGACATATAGTGTCCGAAAAAAGATATGAGCTAAATAAGCTAAAAGATAGCATGCTAACAGTACAACGCTAACCTTAGCATTAGTGAAATACCAAAATATAGGACACTAATGTGTATAACTGCTAAATTAACTAAATAAATCGAGCATGTTAATGTTAGCATTCTAATATGCGTCAAGTAACAAAATATATTACTCTGAAGTGTGCAATTTCGGTAGAAATTTAAAGAGCCAAAGCCGAACTGAAATGCTAACAGTTAGCACGCTGGCCGTATAGCGTCCCCCCCCCCCCCCCCCAAAAAAAAGAACAAAATAAGCTAAAAGCTAGCATGCTAACAGTACGACGCTAACCTTAGCATTAGTGAAATACCAAAATATAGGACACTGATGTGTATAACTGCTAAATTAACTAAATAAATCGAGCATGTTAATGTTAGCATTCTAAAATGCTAACTAATATGCATCAAGTTACAAAATATATTACTCTGATGTGTGCAATTTCGGTAGAAATTTGAAGAGCCAAAGCCAAACTGAAATGCTAACAGTTAGCACGCTGGCCGTATAGCGTCCAAAAGAAGATATGAGCAAAATAAGCTAAAAGCTAGCATGCTAACAGTATATTGCTAACCTTAGCATTAGTGAAATACCAAAATATACTGACGTGTATAACTGCTAAATTAGCTAAATAAATCGAGCATGTTAATGTTAACATTCTAAAATGCTAACTAATACGCGTCAAGTAACAAAATATATTACTCTGAAGTGTGCAATTTTGGTAGAAATTTGAAGAGCCAAAGCCGAACTGTAATGCTAACAGTTAGCACGCTGGCCATATAGCGTCCAAAAAAAGATATGAGCAAAATAAGCTAAAATCTAGCATGCTAACCTTAGCATTGGTGAAATACCAAAATATCGGACACTAATGTGTATAACTGCTAAATTAACTAAATAAATCGAGCATGTTAATGTTAGCACACTAAAATGCTAACTAATATGCGTAACGTAAAAAAAATAATTATATATTTGAGTATGAAAAATAAATGATTGAAATTTTTTTTTAAAATATTTGAATGTAACAACAATATTTGAATTAAAAAAAAAAAAGACTTAAAAGTGAAAAAATACTGCTAAAATACTGAAATCTGACTATTATAAAATTAGCCAAAAAAAGCAACCATACTAACGTTAGCATGCTAACCGATATCATTCTTCAAGTAACAAAGGTGTACAACTGCAAAATTAACAAAAAAGCTAGCATGCTAATATTAAAATGCTAACGATGGTTAAAGAATTAGCTACAGGCCGTACTTTGGACACCCCTGATCTACGTGTCTTGTTTCTTTATACATTTCTTTCTGGTATATTTCATATTGTGAAGTGAAAACATGAATACTGTGACATGATTATTAATATGACATGTTTTATGTTGAAGATCAGACAAACATGTGTTTGCATTTCTCGCATGAAAGTATGAAGTATTCTGTGGTCAAGAGTTAAAAATAAACTTTGAAATATCAAGTTTCGATGTTGAAATGTATTTACAATATAAAAATATGTAGATTTTTATTTTAATTTTATTTTATTTATTTTTTTTACAATGTAATTATGACTGATTCTGGCAATTATTTTTTTAACTCTTAAATTTTTTGCTTTCACATATTTCGATTTTTGAGCTTCTGTTTTTGTTTTGTTTTTTTTTAGATTAAAATCTTATTTTTGCCAATTTAAATTTTTAGTGCATCTTTCTTTTTCTGATCCCAATGTTTTTTTCAGATTCAAACTTTCGGTCTGAATTTAGCGTTGGGGGCGTGTCATCAACTGAGAGGGCGTGGCATCATGACAGGACTTAAACAATGAATAAAGGACGTCACCTACCACGTTGCCTTCAAGGAACATAAAAAAATACATATATATATATGAGTATGAAAAAAGAAATGTAAATATTTTCAATTATTTATTATCTGTTTATATTATTTCATTTCTGATTATTATTATTAATAATTTATTATTTGTTTTAATTTATTTTATTGATTTATCTGTAAATATATATATATATATATATATATATATATATATCCATCCATCCATCCATCCATCCATCTTCTTCCGCTTATCCGAGGTCGGGTCGCGGGGGCAGCAGCCTAAGCAGGGAAGCCCAGACTTCCCTCTCCCCAGCCACTTCGTCCAGCTCCTCCCGGTGGATCCCGAGGCGTTCCCAGGCCAGCCGGGAGACATAGTCTTCCCAACGTGTCCTGGGTCTTCCCCGTGGCCTCCTACCGGTCGGACGTGCCCGAAACACCTCCCGAGGGAGGCGTTCGGGTGGCATCCTGACCAGATGCCCGAACCACCTCATCTGGCTCCTCTCGATATGGAGGAGCAGCGGCTTTACTTTGAGCTCCCCCCGGATGGCAGAGCTTCTCACCCTATCTCTAAGGGAGAGCCCCGCCACCCGGCGGAGGAAACTCATTTCGGCCGCTTGTACCCGTGATCTTGTCCTTTCGGTCATGACCCAAAGCTCATGACCATAGGTGAGGATGGGAACGTAGATCGACCGGTAAATCGAGAGCTTTGCCTTCTGGCTCAGCTCCTTCTTCACCACAACGGATCGATACAGCGTCCGCATTACTGAAGATGCCGCACCGATCCGCCTGTCGATCTCACGATCCACTCTTCCCTCACTCGTGAACAAGACTCCGAGGTACTTGAACTCCTCCACTTGGGGCAAGATCTCCTCCCCAACCCGGAGATGGCACTCCACCCTTTTCCGGGCGAGAACCATGGACTCGGATTTGGAGGTGCTGATTCTCATCCCAGTCGCTTCACACTCGGCTGCGAACCGATCCAGTGAGAGCTGAAGATCTTGGCCAGATGAAGCCATCAGGACCACATCATCTGCAAAAAGGAGAGACCTAATCCTGCAGCCACCAAACCAGATACCCTCAACGCCCTGACTGCGCCTAGAAATTCTGTCCATAAAGGTTATGAACAGAATCGGTGACAAAGGGCAGCCCTGGCGGAGTCCAACCCTCACTGGAAACGTGTCCGACTTACTGCCGGCAATGCGGACCAAGCTCTGACACCGATTATACAGGGAGCGAACCGCCACAATAAGACAGTCCGTTACCCCATACTCTCTGAGCACTCCCCACAGGACTTCCCGGGGTACACGGTCGAATGCCTTCTCCAAGTCCACAAAGCACATGTAGACTGGTTGGGCAAACTCCCATGCACCCTCAAGGACCCTGCCGAGAGTATAGAGCTGGTCCACAGTTCCACGACCAGGACGAAAACCACACTGTTCCTCCTGAATCCGAGGTTCGACTATCCGGCGTAGCCTCCTCTCCAGTACACCTGAATAGACCTTACCGGGAAGGCTGAGGAGTGTGATCCCACGATAGTTGGAACACACCCTCCGGTTCCCCTTCTTAAAGAGAGGAACCACCACCCCGGTCTGCCAATCCAGAGGTACCGCCCCCGATGTCCACGCGATGTTGCAGAGTCTTGTCAACCAAGACATCCCCACAACATCCAGAGCCTTAAGGAACTCCGGGCGGATCTCATCCACCCCCGGGGCCTTGCCACCGAGGAGCTTTTTAACTACCTCGGCAACCTCAGCCCCAGAAATAGGAGAGCCCACCACAGATTCCCCAGGCCCTGCTTCCTCATAGGAAGACGTGCTGGTAGGATTGAGGAGGTCTTCGAAGTATTCTCTCCACCGATCCACAACATCCGCAGTCGAGGTCAACAGAGCACCATCCCCACCATACACGGTGTTGACACTGCACTGCTTCCCCTTCCTGAGGCGGCGGATGGTGGTCCAGAATTGCTTCGAAGCCGTCCGGAAGTCTTTTTCCATGGCCTCACCGAACTCCTCCCATGTCCGAGTTTTTGCCTCCGCGACCGCTGAAGCCGCACACCGCTTGGCCTGTCGGTACCTGTCTGCTGCGTCAGGAGTCCCATGAGCCAAAAGAACCCGATAGGACTCCTTCTTCAGCTTGACGGCATCCCTCACCGCCGGTGTCCACCAACGGGTTCTAGGATTACCGCCACGACAGGCACCAACTACCCTGCGGCCACAGCTCCAATCGGCCGCCCCGACAACAGAGGTACGGAACATCGTCCACTCGGACTCAATGTCCAGCGCCTCCCTCGTGACATGTTCAAAGTTCTTCCGGAGGTGGGAATTGAAACTCTCTCTGACAGGAGACTCTGCTAGACGTTCCCAGCAAACCCTCACAATGCGTTTGGGCCTGCCAGGTCTGTCCGGCATCCTCCCCCACCATCGCAGCCAACTCACCACCAGGTGGTGATCGGTAGAAAGCTCCGCCCCTCTCTTCACCCGAGTGTCCAAAACATGAGGCCGCAAATCCGATGACACAACTACAAAGTCGATCATGGAACTGCGGCCTAGGGTGTCCTGGTGCCAAGTGCACATATGGACACCCTTATGTTTGAACATGGTGTTTGTTATTGACAATCCGTGACGAGCACAAAAGTCCAATAACAAAACACCACTCGGGTTCAGATCCGGGCGGCCATTCTTCCCAATCACGCCTCTCCAGGTTTCACTGTCGTTGCCAACATGAGCGTTGAAGTCCCCCAGTAGAACGAGGGAATCACCCGGGGGAGCACTCTCCAGTACTCCCTCGAGTGAATCCAAAAAGGGTGGGTAATCTGAACTGCCGTTGGGCGCGTAAGCGCAAACAACAGTCAGGACCCGTCCCCCCACCCGAAGGCGGAGGGAGGCTACCCTCTCGTCCACCGGGTTGAACTCCAACGTGCAGGCTTTGAGCCGAGGGGAAACAAG
Source organism: Nerophis lumbriciformis (assembly GCF_033978685.3). Taxonomy (NCBI): domain Eukaryota; kingdom Metazoa; phylum Chordata; class Actinopteri; order Syngnathiformes; family Syngnathidae; genus Nerophis; species Nerophis lumbriciformis. Next base: position 15,105,887 of record NC_084568.2, read on the forward strand.
AATTGCCACCCCAGCCCGTCGCCTCTCATTGCTGGCAACGCCAGAGTGGAAGAGAGTCCAGCCCCTGTCAAGAGAACTGGTTCCAGAGCCCTTGCTGTGCGTCGAAGTGAGTCCGACTATATCTAGCCGGAACTTCTCCACCTCACGCACTAGCTCAGGCTCCTTCCCCCCCAGCGAGGTGACGTTCCACGTCCCAAGAGCTAGCTTCTGTAGCCGAGGATCGGACCGCCAAGTGCCCTGCCTTCGGCTTCCGCCCAGCTCACATCGCACCCGACCTCTATGACCCCTGCTATGGGTGGTGAGCCCATTGGAGGGGGGACCCACGTTGCCTCTTCGGGCTGTGCCCGGCCGGGCCCCATGGGGACAGGCCCGGCCACCAGGCGCTCGCCATCGTGCCACACCTCCGGGCCTGGCTCCAGAGGAGGGCCCCGGTGACCCGCGTCCGGTCGAGGGAAATCTGGGTTCCTTGTTCGTGTTCTTCATAGAGGTCTTCGAGCTGCTCTTTGTCTGATCCCTCACCTAGGACCAGTTTGCCTTGGGAGACCCTACCAGGGGGCATAGAAGCCCCCGGACAACATAGCTCCTAGGATCATTGGGACACGCAAACTCCTCTACCACGTTAAGGTGGCAGCTCAGAGAGGAGTATATATATATATATATATATATATATTCTTCTTTCTTTATTATTGTTTCTTTCTTTTTTGGGGGGGCGCGGGTGGGGGGCATCATTGGGATATAAACAAAAAAATATTTTGACATTTAGGGCAGACAACAGATATATGATGTATGTAAATATGATGTAATGGATAGGAATGTCTGATGCTGGATGTCAATTAAAATTAAATTTTAAAAAAAGGAAAAAAAAAAGAAATGTCTGAAATTAAAAAAAATATTTGAACGTAAAAAAATTGAATATGGGTAAAAAAAAATGAAAAGATCAAAAATCAATATGTATAAAAGTGAAAAAGGAAAATCAAGAATGTATTCAAAAATAATTACTAAAGTGTATCATAATTAAATTCTAACGAAAATAATTTTGTGAGCTTATTTTGAAATGAAAGCACTGATTTTTTTTTGATTTTTTTTTTAAAGGTTTCATTTTTCAAGTACAAAACTTTGGGCCCTAATTTAGCGCCATTAAAAATAGAATATCATGTGGAAAAAACCTTTGAAGTACATTTTTTAAAGTATTTCATAGATCAGGAAAATTGATATGTCAGTAACGGCACTCTGCCGTCCCCTTGTGGCTGAAACATGTCATGTCATGACAACGCCCCTGCGTTACCTGGTGATGACGCAAACAGGTGGCAAAGCAAACATCAAACCAGCAGAACCTGCAAGAATGAACAGTTTGTTTGCCAGGTAAGTTTTTTTTTTTTGTACGAATTTCAAAACATGGACGTGTATTTCCAAAGAGAAATGATAGTTTTGAATAGTCCCACTACTGGTGTGTGCTCCAAAGTGTTCAGGTGAAGCACCTGCAGCGAGCACTGAGACACACTGAGGCGCAAATGGCCGACATGTGCCAGCTGCTGGCTTCTTACGCCAGACAGAGCGCCAAGCTTCGAGACCAGGCTGACATGCTGGTGGCTCGGCTCTTCGACTTCTCAGACTCGGAGGATGCCGAGATCCAGGTCGGCCTGAGAAGGCTCGCCCAAGACCTCGCCTTGGTGCAGGACTACAGGCACGCTCAGGTGGGGGTTTTGTAAAAAACATAAAATAAAATAATAATTCTATGATCCTGTGTGGTTAGAGTGTCCGCCCTGAGACTGGAAGGTCGTGAGTTCAAACCCCGGCCGAGTCATACCAAAGACTATAAAAATGGGAGCCATTACCTCCCTGCTTGGCACTCAGCATCAAGGGTTGGAATTGGGGGTTAAATCACCAAAATGATTCCCGAGCGCAGCCACTGCTGCTGCTCACTGCTCCCCTCACCTCCCAGGGGGTGGAACAAGGGTATGGGTCAAATGCAGAGGGTAATTTCATGACACCTAGTGTGTGTGTGTGTGTGTGTGTGTGTGTGTGTGTGTGTGTGTGTGTGTGAGACTATCAGTGGTACTTTAACTGTGGTCGACTGAAAACTTTGATTTGTATTGCAGGTACAAAGACTGGAGACGCAAGTTGTTGCTCCTCTAAAAGCATATGGCGGCATCATTGCAAATACGAAGGTTAGTTGTGTGCGAGACAAGCTTGGTCATGAATTTTTATACACCAAATTTTTTTAGGACATTTTTATACACTGAATTTTAAAACACAGATTTTTTTTTCCAATTGTCAGCATAATTTGATGTAAAAAAAAAAAGTTCACAAAATTCAAACGCAAAAAAATTCAGTTACATCCATCCATCCATTCATTTTATACCGCTTGTCCCTTTCGGGGTCGCGGAGGGTGCTGGAGCCCATCTCAGCTGCACTCGGGCGGCAGGCGGGGTACACCTTGGACAAGTCGCCACCTCATCGCAGGGCCAACATAGTCGTGGTCAAAAGTTGACATTCACTTGTAAAGAACATAATGTCATGGCTGTCTTGAGTTTCCAATCATTTCTACAACTCTTATTTTTTTGTGATAGAGTGATTGGAGCACATACTTGTTGGTCACAAAAAACATTCATGAAGTTTGGTTCTTTTATGAATTTATTATGGGTCTACTGAAAATGTGAGCAAATGTGCTGGGTCAAAAGTATACATACAGCAATGTTAATATTTGCTTACATGTCCCTTGGCAAGTTTCACTGCAATAAGGCGCTTTTGGTAGCCATCCACAAGCTTCTGCTTGAATTTTTGACCACTCCTCTTGACAAAATTGGTGCAGTTCAGCTAAATGTGTTGCTTTTCTGACATGGACTTGTTTCTTTAGCATTGTCCACACGTTTAAGTCAGGACTTTGGGAAGGCCATTCTAAAACCTTCATTCTAGCCTGATTTAGCTATTCCTTTACCACTTTTGATGTGTGTTTGGAGTCATTGTCCTGTTGGAACACCCAACTGCGCCAAAGACCCAACCTCCGGGCTGATGATTTTAGGTTGTCCTGAAGAATTTGAAGGTAATCCTCTTTTTTTATTGTCCCATTTACTCTCTGTAAAGCACCAGTTCCATTGGCAGCAAAACAGGCCCAGAGCATAATACTACCACCACCATGCTTGACAGTAGGAATGGTGTTTCTGGGATTAAAGGCCTCACCTTTTCTCCTCCAAACATATCGCTGGGTATTGTGGCCAAACAGCTCAATTTTTGTTTCATTAGACCACAGAACTTTCATCCAGAAGGTCTTATCTTTGTCCATGTGATGTCAGATGAAACTCAAGACAGCCATGACATTATGTTCTTTACAAGTGTATGTAAACGTTTGACCACGCTTTGGTACACAAATTAACCTCACAATAAGTCGATTCACATCCGACTGGCGATTCTTATTCAACCTGATTCTAAATGGATTCATAATTTTTTTAAATTCAGTTTTTTTTTAATAAGAATACATTTTGTTAAGACGTTTCTAGGTCATCTCCGTGCAACCAAAAGGAGCTTTTTGAACCTGTAATCTCTTTTGAAAAAGTTTAATTATAATTATTACACCAAATAATACATTGCGAGAATCGATTCTTAATCGAATCTTCAGATCGAATCATTAGGTGCCCAAAGATTCACACCCCGAATACTGTACTGCCCTTGGTATCGACAGCATCCATTCATGATGACTGTATACATCAAGTAGTGCTGTCCGATACCAATATTTTGGTACCGGTACCAAAATTATTTCGATACTTTTCGGTACTTTGATACTTTTCTAATTAGAGGGGACCACAAAAAATGTCATTATTGGCTTATTTCAACAAAAAATCTTAGGGTTCATTAAACATATGTTTCTTATTGCAAGTTTGTCCTTAAATAAAATAGTGAACATACTAGACAACTTGTCTTTTAGTAGTAAGTAAACAAACAAAGGCTCCTAATTAGTCTGCTGACATATGCAGTAACATATTGTGTCATTTATCATTCTACTATTTTGTCAACATTATTAAGGACAAGTGGTAGAAAATGAATTATTAATCTACTTGTTCATTTACTGTTAATATCTGCTTACTTTCTCTTTTAACATGTTCTGTCTACACTTCTGTTAACATGTAATAATCATTTATTCTTCTGTTGTTTGATACTTTACATTAGTTTTGGATGATATCCCAAATTTGGGTATCAATTCGATACCAAGTAGTTACAGGATCACACATTGGTCATATTCAAAGTCCTCATGTGTCCAGGGACATATTTCCTGAGTTTATAAACATAATAAAAACATTTTAAAAACGAAAGAAGATGTTGTGATGCCAAAAAACATTGACGTAATCATTGTAGTATCGACTAGATACGCTCCTATACTTGGTATCATTACAGTGGATGTCAGGTGTAGATCCACCAATGGTGTTTGTATACATTGTGACACCGGTGAGCTACGGTGTGTAGTGAAGCATGTTTAGATATTCCTCGTCCTGCAGTGATAATGATACTTGTAAGAAACATACTTTATTTGTTGCCATGGAGGCGAGCATTAGTGATTTAGAAGTAACTGAAACCCTGCCGACTCTGGCTGAACTTTAGCCACTAGCTAGTTAGCCATGTCTTAAAGCACCTCTTCCTGAAGGCGTTTCAGTGTTATAACTTCACCTTTGTCGCTAGTTTTTAAGGCAAAATGCGTCCATTCTCCCTTTTCTGTCTACACACTGTATCTGCTTGAAAGTACTCTGTGATTGTGCGCTGCCGAACATGCTCGTCTGCTCCTAAATTAGCAATGACACGACGTGACGACGGGGGTACGGGGTGGTGGAGGACCGGTACTTTTCAGAGGCGGTATAGTACCGAATATGATTCATTAGTATCGCGGTACTATACTAATACCGGTATACCGTACAACCCTAACATCAAGTTGACCGATACTTATATTTTCTGTTATTAATATTGAACGATTGTGGATTGTGTGAAGTAAAAGATGATGGTGTTCTTCCAGGCCAGCATGAAGACGTTCAGTGCCGATCTTCACGGTGAGCTGAAGGAGTTACAGAAAGTGGAGAATATTCGCCTGAAGAATCTGTCGGCCAGACAGACCAACGTACCCATCTAATTTGGCATTCTGGCAGGGGTTCTTAACCTTTTTGACCTCGGGGCCCAACTTTTCCACTACAGAGGGGCCCGGGTCCCACTCAAATATCAACATAGAACAAGTAATCCTTCTCTTGACTTTCATCATATTCAAAAATTATATCTAACCTACTTAACCTAATCACAAATATCATTATTTATTTAACACATAAACCTTAGGCTTAGGTCAGGCTGATTAGAAAAATACGTACTAACCAAATAATCCTGCGTAAGAAGGGAGTCATAAACAACTGACGAAAAATACAATTGCAGTAGGGAAGGTTATTCATATGGCCCTGTGAGAGGTAATCATTTTGCAATGCAGTCTGCTGAAAATGCATAATAGGGCCCCTTTTAGTTATAATTTTTGCGCTTAAGAAAGATCTCTGACTTTTAGCTCCAAATGTTTTGTGTTTGTTATTGTCATTACTGCCACAAGTGGTGGAGAAGTGTATTAAAACTGTGTACCGCTGTGGCCTATAGTAAACTTCTAGTACTTGGCTATACATTAAATTAATATCAGAGCATTTAGTTATATGACACAATCCAAACAACCTTCCCAAGTCATGGTGCAAAAAAAAAAAAAAGTAACATACTGTAAAAGTCAACACACATGGTCACACATAACAACCTGTTCACTGAAAATTGTGGATATTATTAAAAACGTCCAAACACCATACATTTTTTAAATTACCCCCATTTAAATCCATTACAAAGCATGGGGACAATTTAAAAAAAACTCTCTCCGCACTTATCTAGGTTTGGCACATTTTAGTTGCTTGATATTTCTGATTGATTACAAAACTTTGAGGTAAACAACATTCACATACTCATAATATCCATCCACCCATCCATTTATATTAATTATATATCCATCATATTAATATAATATCCACACACACACACACACACACACACACACACACACACACACACACACACACACACACACACACACACACACACACACACACACACACACACTAGAGTTACTTGAAATGCAGTCGGCCTTCGGTCCCCGGCCAAGTTGTTTAGCCCAATGCGACCCCCAAGTGGAAAAGTTTGAACACCCCTGCTTGTGTGTTAAGAAACACTGTACTATATAACATGAATATTGAGGAAATATTTAACAATGTCTCGGTTAGTAAATGTTTTCCTTTCATTTTCCTTGACAAAGTATTACAGTTCCAGGTATGGTGATTACTGGTGTCCCCAAGTGATGGAAATTGCAGGTTTCTTGTGCAGAGTGAGTGACATGCCCGTACTTTGTGTGCTTCATGGACGAACAGGCAGAAGTGAATTCGAGGAAAGCCTCCAGCAATGCGCAGCACAGCATGATGAAGATGGAGGAAAGCATCACTGCCTTCCACCACCAGAAACGAAAGGATTTTAAAGTCAGTCTCAACATGCACAAATGTTTCTTTCTCACTACGTAATGATTCAAAAGCTTAGCTATCCAATAAATGCATTATAATAAAATACAAGCTGTTTTTCCATCACAAAGCTAATTTTGACCACCATTTTGGATTTTGAATTGGAATGTATTTTAGGACAGATAAATGAGCGTCATAAAGATCCAAATGTCCAAAAATCTGTAGATTGCTTTAAGAGCCCAAACTGCGGCCCGCGGGCCAAATGCGGCCCACCGGATGGCACGAGTCCAACAGTGTTTTCTGATAATATACAAATAGTCATCTGTCGCCATTTGGTAGACAGTGCAAGTAACTGAAGTCAGCGGCCATTCATTGTACAATAATGTGACTACGTGCACAGCATTCACTTGTATGACCCATTCCAAACAACCTTCCCTAGTCATGGTGCAGGAAAAAAAATTTCAACCACCACAAAAATTCAACAAACATGGTCACACATAACATCCTGCTTATTGAACTTTGTGGATATTATAAATAAAACATCCAATCAGTATAAAAAAATAAAAACTATACCCATTTAAATCAATTAGAAGGGATGATGGGAAAAATACAATACACTTTGTCCACACTTATCCATGTTTGGTGCAATTTAGCTGCTTCATATTTGTAAATGATTGCAAAAGTTTAAGGAGGTCGTCATGGAGGTAAACAAGGTAGGGATCAAATTTTCACATACTCTTAATAACCAATTATATTAATAATATATCCTTTATATTATAATATATACATACATATTTATATACATACATACACATATATATACACACATATATATATAAATATATATGTATATACACACACACACACATATATATACAAACATATATACACATATATTTACACACACACACACACACACACACACACACACACACACACACACACACACACACACACACACACACAAACATATACAAACCCCGTTTCCATATGAGTTGGGAAATTGTGTTAGATGTAAATATAAACGGAATACAATGATTTGCAAATCATTTTCAACCCATATTCAGTTGAATATGCTACAAAGACAAAATATTTGATGTTCAAACTGATAAACTTTTTTTTTTTTTGCAAATAATCATTAACTTTAGAATTTGATGCCAGCAACACGTGACAAAGAAGTTGGGAAAGGTGGCAATAAATGCTGATAAAGTTGAGGAATGCTCATCAAACACTTATTTGGAACATCCCACAGGTGAACAGGCAAATTGGGAACAGGTGGGTGCCATGATTGGGTATAAAAGTAGATTCCATGAAATGCTCAGTCATTCACAAACAAGGATGGGGTGAGGGTCACCACTTTGTCAACAAATGCGTGAGCAAATTGTTGAACAGTTTAAGAAAAACCTTTCTCAACCAGCTATTGCAAGGAATTTAGGGATTTCATCATCTACGGTCCGTAATATCATCAAAGGGTTCAGAGAATCTGGAGAAATCACTGCAAGTAAGCAGCTAAGCCCGTGACCTTCGATACCTCAGGCTGTCTGCATCAACAAGCGACATCAGTGTGTAAAGGATATCACCACATGGGCTCAGGAACACTTCAGAAACCCACTGTCAGTAACTACAGTTGGTCGCTACATCTGTAAGTGCAAGTTAAAACACTCCTATGCAAGGCGAAAACTGTTTATCAACAACACCCAGAAACGCCGTCGGCTTTGCTGGGCCTGAGCTCATCTAAGATGGACTGATACAAAGTGGAAAAATATTCTGTGGTCTGACGAGTCCACATTTCAAATTGTTTTTGGAAACTGTGGACCTCGTGTCCTCCGGACCAAAGAGGAAAATAACTATCCGGATTGTTATAGGCGCAAAGTTGAAAAGCCAGCATTTTTTTAAACCCAATGAGGCCCCCCAGCCAGACAAAAAGTTTGGACACCCCTGCTTTAGAGCAGTGGTTCTCAAACCTTTTTCACCAAGTACCACCTCAGAAAACCCTTGGCTCTCAAGTACCACCATAATGACCAACGTTAAACTACAGCAGCGTAGTATGCTTTAGTACTCATTAAAAACAAGGTAGAAGTTTATTTAACAAGTATATTTAACATTTTTGGCTACTGTAACATTACAAAGTTTGAACAGTAACACCATGTGTGAATATTTAATTAAGTGATTCTTTGGCGTGCCACAGTTTGAGAATCTTGCTTTAGATTGAATTCACGTTTGTTTTGTCTTCACACAGAGGATTTTCATGGACTTCATCAAAGTGGAGATGATTTTTCATGCTAAAGCACTGGAGGTGTATTCACACGCGTTCCAACACCTGCTGGCCACAAAGACTGGAATGCACAACCAGGAGGTATTTATCTATGATGATCAATAAATGCAACATTAACTCTTGCAAAAGTAAATATTTCTCAAATACTTTTATTTGTGAAAGGAGGCACAAAATACACTTTGATAAATAAATCAAAGTTAGTGCTTCTTAATTGTTTTTGTCAAGGCCCAACCCCCCTCCTCAAACGCCTCTTTTTGTGAACTTTTCCATTCACAAACTAATAGATCGAGCTAAATATATAAAAAAAAAATCTGTGGACGTCAAAGCTGAGGAGAG
>NC_084568.2:15122500-15157500 GCF_033978685.3 Nerophis lumbriciformis
GACGGCTTACTGCGAACACAAGCGGTACAGGCGGCGATTAACTCACGTGTGTCGGCGGCCATGGATGGCCACCAAAACCGCCTTCGAATGAAGGACAGGGTCCTTTGGAACCCTGGATGGCAGGAAAACAAACTGGAATGCGCCCAATCCAGAACCCGGGATCGAAGTTCGCGATGAACAAACAATTTTCCGGGTAGTCCGCCCCTAGGTCCTGGACGAGAGTGAAGGGCGTTCCTAACCAAATCCTCCACCTTCCAGGATACCATCCCCACTATACGAGTCGGAGGAAGGATGGTCTCGGGGGTTGATGGGTGGCTGATCTCTGCCATGTGCACCCTAGAAAGTGCATCTGCCTTTTGATTCTTGGACCCGGGTCTGTAAGATAGAATGTAGTCGAAACGGGAGAAAAATTGCTGCCATCTAGCCTGGCGGTTGTTGATCCTCCGAGCTGACCGGATGGCGAGAAGGTTACTGTGATCCGTCAGGATCTGGAACTGGTGCTTTGCCCCCTCAAGCCAGTGTCTCCACTCGGATAAGGCCTCATGGACAGCCAATAGCTCTCTGTTGGCAGCGTCGTAGTTAAGTTCTGCTGGAGAGAGTCGCCTGGAGAAAAATGCACATGGGTGGAGAAGGTAATCGATCTTAGAACGCTGCGAAAGTATGGCCCCTATCCCAGAGTCCGAAGCGTCCACCTCGACCAAAAAAGGACAGTCCCAATCAGGGTGGACGAGGACGGGAGCCGAGACAAAACTGGTCTTGAGGCCTCTAAAAGCACTGTCGGCCTCAAGGGACCACACAAAGTTAATTTTGGACGAGGTGAGAGCGTTTAAGGGTGCGGCAATTCGACTAAAGTTTCGAATGAATCTCCTGTAGAAGCCTGCGAATCCCAAGAATCTTCTGAGTTCCGTCCTAGATGCGGGTTGTGGCCAGTCCAACACGGCCTTGACCTTCTCGGGATCGGCCTTTACATGGCCCCTTTCGACGATAAAGCCAAGAAAATCCACTGAAGAAGCGTGAAAATGACACTTCTCTGCCTTGACGAAAAGCCTGTTCTCAAGGAGCCGCTGGAGGACGAGACGAACATGCTGCTGGTGCTCCTGTGGATTGCGAGAAAAAATTAGGATGTCGTCTAGGTAGACCACGACAAACTGGTCCAACATGTCTCGGAGGATGTCATTGACCAACATCTGAAACACAGCAGGAGCATTGGTAAGGCCGAAGGGCATGACCTTGTACTCAAAGTGGCCAAGGTGTGTATTGAAGGCCGTCTTCCATTCATCACCCTTCTCGATCCGGACCAGGTGGTAAGCATTGCGGAGGTCCAGCTTGGTGAAGATGGTTGCTGGAGCCAGCGGTTCGAAAGAGGAGTTGAGCAAAGGTAGCGGGTATTTGTTCTTTATGGTTATGTTATTGAGATGTCGGTAGTCGATGCATGGCCTCAATGATCCGTCCTTCTTGGTCACGAAGAAGAATCCAGCTGCCACAGGAGATCGAGACGGGGTGATGATTCCGGATGCCAGTGATTCTGTGATATATTCCTTCATGGCCTCCTTTTCGGGAAGAGACAGGTTGTACAGGCGGCTGAAAGGTAGGGAAGCACCGGGGAGCAGCTCGATGGCGCAGTCATATGGTTTGTGAGGAGGAAGAGATTGAGCTTGTTCTTTACTGAAGACCTCCGCTAGGTCGTGGTAGCATTCTGGAATGGAAGCTAAGTCAGCCTGGTGCTTGTTGGTCCTAAAGGGTCTGCTGGGGGCGGAGGCTGCTTTAAGGCAGTTTGCGTGGCAGAGGGTGCTCCATGCCATGATCCTTCCGGAAGTCCAGGAGACATGTGGGTCGTGCTGTCTCAGCCATGCTCTGCCCAGAACCACCGGAGCGACGGGGGCCTCCAATACCCAGAAGCGAATAGTTTCGATATGGTTCCCCGATAAGGTGAGTAGTAGAGGCTCCGTGCGGTATTTAATGGGACCCAACGGACGTCCATCAAAGGCTTGGGCTGGAAGGTCCCTGTCAAGAGACACCAAGGGAATCCCGTTCTGTTGGGCGAACCCGTAGTCCATCAGGCTATCGTCAGCCCCAGAGTCCAAGTATGCCTTTACTGCCACCCTTCTATTGTTCCATGTTAAAGAGGCGGGAAATAGGATGCCCGGGTTCCCTTGTTCCTGGGGGATTTGTCGTGTGGCTTACCAGGATCCCCCCTTGCTGTTGCACCCGGTCTCTAGGTTGGGAGGGGCAGTTGCGGATAATGTGTCCCGCCTCACCGCAGTAGAGGCAGAGACGCTGCCTCAGTCTTCTTTCCCTCTCCCCCGTCCCCAAACGGGTTCTTCCCACTTGCATGGCCTCGGGTGCTGACATCGCTCCCTGACAAGGAGGGGATTTTTCTCCGTAAGACTGGAAAACAGGGGTCGCTCGCGCTGCAGGAGGTCTCCTAGCGACTCCACGGGCTCTCTCGGTTGCTCGCTCCAAAAGTCTCTGGTTGTACTGCAGTGCCAAGTCAATGAGGGCTCCACAGGAGGTTGGTCTGTCCCTCAACAAACCGTCCTTGATCTCCTCGGAGAGTCCTCGACGAAACGCACTCTGGAGGGCCCTGTCGTTCCAGCCGCTGTCTGCCGCAATGGTCCGGAACTCCAGGGTGTAAGCTGCCACTGAGCGAGTGGTGTGCAAGCGTCCTGCGGCATCCCCCCCCATCCTTGGGGTGGTCAAATACGGCCAAAAATTCGGACCGGAAGGCTGAGTAGTCGGTGCCGAGGCCTAGTGACTTGTCCAAAGCTGCAGTAGCCCACTTGAGAGCAGGTCCGGCAAGCAGCGAAAAAACAAATGCAATTTTGGCCCCATCGGTAGTGTAGCGCGAGGGTTGGTGCAAAAAAATTAACTCACATTGCACCAAAAACCCTCTACAGAGCTCAAAATCACCCTCAAAAAAGCTAGGGCTAGCAATCTTGGGCTACCGGCTAAGGGAAGTGCTACCGGAGCTAGTAGCTGGTGTAGCATGCTGTCCTGTTACCAAGTCTTGCACTGGACTGGAACCTAGCTGGTCTAACTTAGTATATAACGTGGCGAAAGTTTTCTTAAAATTGTCCTCTAATGCCTCAAAACGAGTCTGGTGCGTCTTAAGGACTGAGCACATTACCTCCAAGTCTGGACTTCGTGGGATCCGAGCCTGGGGAGCGAGTCTAGGCTGGGGGGTGTCGTCTGGTTCCGACATGGTTGGCCGGAACGTACTGTTATGTACGTGAGGGTTGGAAGAAAACGACACCAAGAAGGATTTAAGGTTACCAGGTTTATTGTAACCTTTGATGATTGTGTGGGATGTGTATGCTACTCTAAGTGTTGGTTGCAGGATTAAGTGTAAAATTAACCATGTAAATAATTCAAGAGGATGTTGTACATGCGTGATGGATGAAATCTTCGTCTGACCAAGAAGGAAGGCACAAGGGAGATCCGGGGACAGGCAGGAGGTCGAGGGCAGGCGGCAAGCAACAATGTCTGAGTCCAGGCGAGTGATCAAGGATCGAGGGAGACAGTCCAATTTCCGGTAGGAGGTCGAGGTACAGCGCTCGAGCACACGGGACAAGACGGGCACTGCAAGGAGGACAAGGGACATAAGTCAACCAGACAAAAAGAGGCAAAAGACAAAAGAGGCGAGGACAACGAGAGGGAAGCCAGAGACGTGAATGCTTACTACAGGAGTTAACGACGTTCCGGCGTAGGATTAAAGGAGTGACTGGATCTTATGCTGTCCTCTTGATTGCTGCCAGGTGCGCTGATGAAAGCCAGCCTGCAGCTGCGACGAAGCGTGGGCGTGGTGCGCACGGCGCGTGCGGGGGCGTGTACTGGCATGCTGCCAGATAGAGTGTGGGAACCTGCTGCGGAAGAATCTCGGGTTCGCATCCGCGCCGTGACACTTTTTTTTGCATTCTAAATTTTAAATAAATGCGTGCAAAAGTCTGCTTACAATGGAGGTTTTGGGAGTTGCTCTAGTTTGCCTATAAAAAACCCTCTAAAAACACCTCCATTAACGTTTTATATACCCGCTGTAAGTATATATATGTAATGTAGTAACAATCATAATAACATGTAATATTTACGTATTTTAATCATTTTAAGCATACGGGGGGCATATTCATTTCACAGACGCATCACAATGTTCGCTTTTCCCTTCAACAACATAAGCATTAAGTAGCAGTATTGCTAAGTTCTAAACAAGATGTACGAACATAATAAAACAATCACTTACTGTACAATGTCTGCTCTAACTGGGATGCCGACTGATGGAATCTTCCTGTTTGGATGAAGAATAATTCAGAATCCTTCTATAGGTAATAACATTTATTTTCAAAGTTGCCGCAAACTAGCGTCTTCTCAGAGTCCAAGTTGGATGTCAAAGTTGACCAACGTTTCGGTTTATGTCCACAACCTTCTACTATCCAGGTGAGAGGCATGATTTATCATCTGGAATTAACTTTCACCAACACAGAGGCAATGCAGCAGCTCAAAATATCAATATAGCAGCATAAGCCAGTTAGCTCTCTGTGATCACAGCGTTGCCAAAAATAGTTCCTTTGCGTTATATTGCTAATACTACAATCATGTGATACATTTTCAGCTAACGGTATATAAATGGAGTATTGTTGGCGGTTTTTGGAGATTTTTTTAGACGGCGCAATAGAGTACCTCCATTAGCATTGTTAGCCGTCTCGTACTTGCTGTATTTTACGATTTACAATGCATTGAAAAAAGAAAAACATGTTTTTGTCTTACTTAAGGATTGGGAATGAAAGACAAAATGAAATAAATAAAAAAGTGCAGTTCCCCTTTAAAGACAGCATATACACTATATTGCCAAAAGTATTTGGCCACCTGCATTGACTCACAAATGAACTTGAAGTGCCATCCCATTCCTAACCCATAGGGTTCAATATGATGTCGCTCCACCTTTTGCAGCTATTACAGCTTCAACTCTTCTGGGAAGGCTGTCCACAAGGTTGCGGAGTGTGTTTATAGGAATTTTCCACCATTCTTCCAAAAGTGCATTGGTGAGGTGGAGAAGGCCTGGCTCTCAGTCTCCGTTCTAATTCATCCCAAAGGTGTTCTATTGGGTTCTGGTCAGGACTCTGTGCAGGCCAGTCAAGTTCATCCACACCAGACTCTCTTTATGGACCTTGCTTTGTGCACTGGTGCACAGTCATGTTGGAAGAGGAAGGGGCCCGCTCCAAACTGTTCCCACAAGGTTGTGAGCATGGAATTGTCTAAAATGTTTTGGTATCCTGGACCATAATTCCTCTTCCACCAAATTTCACACTTGGCACAATGCAGTCCGAAATGTACCGTTCTCCTGGCAACCTCCAAACCCAGACTCGTCCATCAGAAATTTCATGACTGGATTTGCTGCACAGGTGGCATCCTATGACAGTTCCACGCTGGAAATCACTGAGCTCCTGAGAGCGGCCCATTCTTTTACAAATGTTTGTAAAAACAGTCTCCATGCCTAAGTGCTTGATTTTATACACCTGTGGCCGGGCCAAGTGATTTATTTATTTATTTATTTAGATTTATTGACTAGGACACCTGATTCTGATCATTTAGATGGGTGGCCAAATACTTTTGGCAATATAGTGTATCTGTCATAAAGTGTTTTTATACGGAAAATTGTTATGATCCGCTGCCCGGATCATAGTCTGTTTAAGTTTTTCGAGTCACTTGTGTTTTCTGTTAGTTTTGGACTCCTTTAGTTCCTGTTTATGCACCTCTGAGTTTGTTACCATGGCTACGTATTAGTTTCACCTGCCTCTTGTGTTCGAGACGCGCACCTGTTTGTAATCAGAGACATTATTTAAGCCTGTCTTTGCCAGTCAGTCGGTCTGGCTTCTTTGTTTGCGTCACGCTACTGTTACGTAAGTTTTGCTTGTATCCTAACCCCTGCTAATGATTTCGAGTCTGTGCTAAGTAGTAGCCTTAGCTTCAGGTGCGATCGGCACCTTGTTCCGTCGGTTTGTTTTCTGTTTTGTACCTCTTTGAGTGTTCATTTACGATTAAACCATGTTCCTACCTGCACGTCCTGTCCGGAGTCGTCCGTTTGCATCCTGGGAGAACAAACCTCGCAGTAAGCTGCAACCCCGCCGTAACAAAAATTGTCCTTTGAGTAATTTCACTTCGTCAAACATTTTCTAACCGTTTACACTACGAAATAATAGAAGTTTGTAATATGATTCATGCTGATATCATATCAGAGTACTATCAGTATTGGCCAACACTCAAGGCTCTAGAACCAGTATGGTATCAGAAGTGTAAAAGTTGTATGGGGAGCACCCGCATAGATAAATAATACTTACAATGTTCTTAAAACTTCACTTGTGTTACTATTTACAAATAATCATTCTGTCTTACTCAAATGTAACAATTTCTTCTTGTGACAGCAAATAATGAACATATCCACTTCAGGTTGTTTATCCTTCAATGAGTGCGAAATAGTACGACAAAAGCATCAAAAATCTACAATCTTTGTACTCATTTTTCCTTCTGTGACATCTCCATGAATGATGTGTGATATGAATGCAGACAAGTTACAGTTGCTGAGAGGAATCATTCTTTAGCTCCATCTAATAATTCTCAGGGCATTGAAGGTATCGCGGCTGGATTGTTTTTTCCAAGACAGGGGTGTCCAAACTTTTTCCACTGAGTGAAAAATTAAAACATGCCAAGGCCATTTTGATATTTTTCATCTTCATAACCAATACAATATATATTGTAACTATTGGGGCTCAACTCGATTTTGGTCTCAGTCATTAAAGTGTTGAAAATAATTCATATATAAAATGTATTATTTTTACTTTAAACGCTAAATGTCTAAAGATCAACTTCAGATCTATCCATCGACATAAAGTTATTTTTTTTAAAATGTTTTATGCCCCTTTTTGTCTAAGTTTCTCTGTGGCAAAAAAAAACAAAACATGCAATATTTTCCCCCGAAAAAATGTTCAAAGTGGAATATCCATTGTGAAGTTTTTGGATTGGCAGACCGGGGTGGTGGTTCCTCTCTTTAAAAAGGGGAACCGGAGGGTGTGTTCTAACTATCGTGGGATCACACTCCTCAGCCTTCCCGGTAAGGTCTATTCAGGTGTACTGGAGAGGAGGCTACGCCGGATAGTCGAACCTCGGATTCAGGAGGAACAGTGTGGTTTTCGTCCTGGTCGTGGAACTGTGGACCAGCTCTATACTCTCGGCAGGGTCCTTGAGGGTGCATGGGAGTTTGCCCAACCAGTCTACATGTGCTTTGTGGACTTGGAGAAGGCATTCGACCGTGTCCCTCGGGAAGTCCTGTGGGGAGTGCTCAGAGAGTATGGGGTTTCGGACTGTCTGATTGTGGCGGTCCGCTCCCTGTATGATCAGTGTCAGAGCTTGGTTCGCATTGCCGGCAGTAAGTCGGACACGTTTCCGGTGAGGGTTGGACTCCGCCAAGGCTGCCCTTTGTCACCGATTCTGTTCATAACTTTTATGGACAGAATTTCTAGGCGCAGTCAAGGCGTTGAGGGGATTCGGTTTGGTGGCTGCAGGATTAGGTCTCTGCTTTTTGCAGATGATGTGGTCCTGATGGCTTCATCTAGCCAGGATCTTCAGCTCTCACTGGATCGGTTCGCAGCTGAGTGTGAAGCGACTGGGATGAGAATCAGCACCTCCAAGTCCGAGTCCATGGTTCTCGCCCGGAAAAGGGTGGAGTGCCATCTCCGCGTTGGGGAGGAGATCTTGCCCCAAGTGGAGGAGTTCAAGTACCTCGGAGTCTTGTTCACGAGTGAGGGAAGAGTGGATCGTGAGATCGACAGGCGGATCGGTGCGGCGTCTTCAGTAATGCGGACGCTGTATCGATCCGTTGTGGTGAAGAAGGAGCTGAGCCGGAAGGCAAAGCTCTCAATTTACCGGTCGATCTACGTTCCCATCCTCACCTATGGTCATGAGCTTTGGGTTATGACCGAAAGGACAAGATCACGGGTACAAGCGGCCGAAATGAGTTTCCTCCGCCGGGTGGCGGGGCTCTCCCTTAGAGATAGGGTGAGAAGCTCTGTCATCCGGGGGGAGCTCAAAGTAAAGCCGCTGCTCCTCCACATCGAGAGGAGCCAGATGAGGTGGTTCGGGCATCTGGTCAGGATGCCACCCGAGCGCCTCCCTAGGGAGGTGTTTAGGGCACGTCCAACCGGTAGGAGGCCACGAGGAAGACCCAGGACACGTTGGGAAGACTATGTCTCCCGGCTGGCCTGGGAACGCCTCGAGATCCCCCGGGAGGAGCTGGACGAAGTGGCTGGGGAGAGGGAAGTCTGGGCTTCCCTGCTTAGGCTGCTGCCCCCGCGACCCGACCTCGGATAAGCGGAAGAAGATGGATGGATGGATGGATGGATGGAAGTTTTTGGAGGTCAATAATTCATAACAATATTGCTCTTGTTTAACTATCATTTTTTGAGCAATAACAGTACAAAAAAATCAGACTAAATGTCTCAGGGATCGAAAAGGCCCTCACAAGTGTTAAAAATATGTCATATATCAATATGTATTATTATTATTATATACAGTACAGGCCAAAAGTTTGGACACACCTTCTAATTCAATGCGTTTTCTTTATTTTCATGACTATTTACATTGTAGATTGTCACTGAAGGCATCAAAACTATGAATGAACACATGTGGAGTTATGTACTTAACAAAAAAAAAGATGAAATAATAATATTTATATTCTAGTTTCTACAAAATAGCCACCCTTTGCTCAAATTACCTTTTTGCACACTCTTGGCATTCTCTCCATGAGCTTCAAGAGGAATGGTTTTCACTTCACAGGTGTGCTTGAAGCTCATCGAGAGAATGCCAAGAGTGTGCAAAGCAGTAATCAGAGCAAAAGGTGGCTATTTTGAAGAAACTATAAATATAAAACCTGTTTTCAGTTATTTATTTATTTTTTGTTAAGTACATAACTCCACATGTGTTCATTCATAGTTTTGATGTGACAATCTACAATGTAAATAGTCATGAAAATAAAGAAAACGCATTGAATGAGGAGAAGGTGTGTCCAAACTTTTGGCCTGTACTGTATATATTTTTTTAATTTCTACTTTCAACTTCAGATCTATTCGCCAATTATAATTTTTTTGTAATCTTTTGAGCAATGTTAGGTTTAAAGTAAAAAAAAAAAAAACAGCCTGCATGGCAGTTTTGTGTTATTAGATATTTTCTTGTTACATTTCACCCGTTTGCTCTTTTATTACACTTATGCTTTTTTTGTAATAGTATTTTATGTTAAAAAAATCAGCTGCGGGCCACAAATGGCCTCCGGTCCGCACTTTGGACACCCCTATTCTATGACAATCTGGTTTGATACATTTAAGAATGCTTTTCAGACTCAAAGGTCCTGAGTTCACAGTAATACATCAAAGTAATTATAATTGTGAATTGCATAAATTTATGTTTTTTCCATGGGAAGTACATTTGCAAGTGATATCCCAAAAGTTTTGAGCGGTGTTGTATAAAACCGATTTTTTTAAAATCCTCAAGAGGCGTGATGAATGCAAACTTCCGTACAAGCACAAAAGTCCACGTTAAAAAAATATACGGCGTCAACGTTAGATCTCGCTCTCGTAAGTGTGCATAAATGTTTTTAGTGAGAGGATGTCAGGATATCTCAAAGTGGTTCTGCGGTACAAGTCCAGACCTGTAAGGATTTCAACATCTCTGACTCGAGCCGTGTGCATCTTCATCAGGTCTTCCACCCAGGTGGACTCCCGGTCTGATCTCTGGAGAAAGCGGTTGGGGACTTTTTAGAGTTTTTTTGGGGGGAAATTTTAAAGAGTTGTGGTGTGTGCTGCTTACATCGCAGCTCTCGTCGTTGTTGGCTTTGTGTGGCAGGATGAAGGCGGCACAGCTGAGAGGACCGGCACATGAATCTGCAGCCTGTCTGAAGTCCAAGCAGCTGGTCAGAACCACAAAGAAGTGAGTTGGGATGGGGATCGAACCGCGTGCAAACCTGCAGTTAAGACCAGAAAAAGGTTTCAAAAACATGCAGATTTGCTTATGTGAAAGCACAGAAGTAAACAAATCGTATGTATGTTGACTTTTAAACTTACCCAAAATTTCGGACTATAAGCCGCTACTTTTTTCCTACACTTTGAATCCTGCGGCTTATTTATGGATTTCGAAAAGGCCTCCACAAGTGTTAAAAATATGTCATATATCAATATGTATTATTATTATATATATATTTTTTCATTTTTAATATCAACTTCAGATCTATTTGCCAATCATAATTTTTTTGTAATCTTTTGAGCAATGTTAGGTTTAAAGTAAAAAAAAGTTTTGTGTTATTAGACATTTTCTTGTTACATTTCACCTGTTTGCCCTTTTATTCCACTTATGTTTTTTTGTAATAGTATTTTTAGAATATGCCTGCAGGATGACTGCTGGCCATAATGCAAATAGTTAAAAAAAAACAAGCAAATAGGCATTAAAAAGGTGTGTTATTGTTTGTGCTATGGCGCCATCTTTTGGACGAGTTCACTCACTGCAAGTGATGCAGTGCCCTTGTTTTTTTTTTTTTAGAGCTTTCAACCGGAAGTAAAGGTGCCGTTCCATCTTCTAGTCGTTCATAGCGTTTCTACTCATATGATTTCTTCATTCATAATTTCAAGCAACGTTTGTAAGTCTTACAATATAACTAAAACCATTCTTACTCACCCAACCGTCCCATGTGTGATGTCTGCAGGAGTGTTTTCATGCATATTTGTACGTGCTATCGTAATGTAAATAAGCTAGCGTCGTTAGCATTAGCATAGTATGCTAACAGTTTTACAAGTTTCTGTGTTAGTATTATTAACTTACAATGGCCTTCTTTTTGTATATTTTTATGTTCACAAATTCCTCAGTTAATTCACCAAGACGTCTTCATGGAGTTATTGAGTCTGTTTAGCTGATTGGAGAGCGAGCTTCCGCAGTTTGGAATACTCGTAAAGACATTTGTCATTAAAAAGATACCGTGAATTGAAAGTATGTGGTCTTAAGGCAAAGTTCTAGCAAAAGGCAAATCTCTTCTGAGTTTAGTGTGGATCTATCTTTCAGGGTGTGATCACATAGTACAGTACATTTCGGACTATAAGCCGCTACTTTTGTTCTACGCTTTGAACCATGTGGCTTATAAAATGATGTGGCTAAATTATGGGTTTTTCTTCGCTGAAAGCCGTCATACAAATAGTTCTCAAAAAAACAAAAAACAAGCAGTGTTTGTAAACCTTCTGTGTAGACTGGAGCTTTCAAATGGAAGTCTGTCTTTTAGCCGTCCATAGTGTTTCTACTCGTATGGATTCTTCATTCATCACTCCCAGCAACGATTGTAGGTTTTAGAATATAACTAAAACAATTCTTACTTACTAAACCGTCCAATGTGTGATGTCTGTAGGAGTGTTTTCGTGCATATTTGTACATGCCATAGTAATGTAATAAAGATAATGTCATTAACATTAGCTAATATGCTGACACGTTTACGAGCGTCTGTGTTAGTATTAACATACAACGGCATTGTTTTTGTATTGTTTCAATTTCACAAATTCCTCAGTAAATTCAAAAGGAGTTTACTGAGTCTGTTTAGCTAATTGGAAAGCTAGCCATGACGATGACTTCTGTTTTGTTAGATCAGCCGTTTGACTGCCGTGTTACAGACACCGTTTGGAAGCAATTAAGGTATGTAAATAAACATTCTGTGTAAATAACTCATTTTGTAACGTATATATCTGTGGCTTATGGTCCGGTGCGGCTAATATAAGGAAAAATATTTTTCCTTCTAAAATTTAGTGGGTGCGGCTTATATACCGGTGCCCTCCATAGTCCGGAGCCTCACAGTCTCTCTACCTTGGAAGACTTTGAGGTCTCTGACTTCTGCCACAATGTCAATGTCGTTATGGGCAGGATGTGGCGTTTTGCCAACCGAAGGTGCTTAGATGTTGGCCACATACTTAGCAATATTGTGAGTCAATGCTAACCTGCTAACATGCAATCTGTTCTGACTTCAACCCTCAATCACCTGAGGAAGAAAAGGTCAGAAACCTACTGTTGAATCTTGTCAATGGAGTCCATGACGCCGTCAGAGTCGTGATCGAAGATGGGTCCAGTGAGAACGTTCATCCCATTTCTTTCACCGGCGTATTTCTTCAAAAGCACTCCCTGGAAATGAGTCCATATCCCTGAGAGCAAACGAGGGAGACAAGTGTGAAGAGTGTGAGGATAAAGTACTTTGAAAATGCGGGGATTTATGCAGAATATATTTCGAAAGGTTCTTACTCTTGAATGCAGGGTACATTGGAACAGTGTTGGTTATGAATAGAGCGTCGTATTTTCTCTTAATGTCCCTGGATAATTCTGTCAACACAGGAAACACATCATCATTGTGTGAATGCTCCAAAGCATTCACACATATGGTTTTCCACACCAAAATTCATCTATTTATTCTTCTTCTTATTAGTATTTTTCTTCTCCAGAATTTGGCGAGTTCTACCTTCCACATTTTTCACCCGATTGAACCCGTTCCAACTTCAAACTGTTCAGCCTATTTGGGAATCGCGGGCTTTCCCTTGACAAATTCCAAAAATTCCCAGATTTCCCAGAATTCCAGCTTTTCCGGGACATTTTTCCTATTCAAAATGAATTGGCCATTTTTCAAACTTCCACCATTTTCACATTTTTCAACCGATTCAAACCATTCCACCTTTAACCTATTCCACCATTCTGGAAATGTAAACTTCCCCTTTTCCAAGTTAAAAAAAATTCCAGGATTTTCCAGAATGCCTGCTTTTCCAAAGCCCTATTTCCACCCTTTTTTCTGGCGACTACTCCTTCCACATTTTTCAATGCATTTCAACTGTTTCATCGTCAAAACATTCCTTTTAATCAGGACAAAAAACAAAGTTGTTTTTTGAACTGGAAAAATTCCCGGTTTTCCTGAAATTCCAGGAATTCCGTAATACCATTTCTCAATTCAACGTGTTACTACTTCAACATTTCTCGACCGATTTGAAAAATTTCAACACCAACCATTTCAACTCAACCAGACCATTCAATTTTTTTTTTACCCATCCATCCATCCATTTTCTACCGCTTATTCCCTTCGGGGTCGCGGGGGGCGCTGCCATTTTCAAAAAAATCCCAGCTTTTGCCATTGGAATTAATGGTACATTCTTCAAAGTTCCACAATTCCCACATTCTTCAACCCATTCAAACCATTCCACCTTCAACACATTCCACCACTCTGGAAATTCACACTACCATTTTTCCAAGTTCCAAAAAATTCCATATTTTCCCGAAATTCCCTAATACCATTTACTACTTCAACATTTCTTGCCCGATTTAAACAATTCTAACAACAACCAATTCAGCTCATTTAGGACATTCATGCTCCTGACAATTTTCTAAAAATCCCGCATTTCCCAAAATTACCAAATTTCCAGGAAGTTCCTATTGAAATGAATGGGACATTTTTCCAAGTTGCACAATTCCCAAATTTTTCAACCTATTCAAACCATTCCAACATTAACACATTCCACTCATCCTGGTCATTCAAACTAACACTTTCCCAAGTTCCAAACCAAATTCCGATTTTCCTGGAAATTGAAACCATTCCAAAATTCAAACAATTTCAGCGTTTAAACGATTTCAACATTCAAACCATTTTTGAAGTGAATGAAGTGACAGATCGTCACAGTTTCTCTCAATTCTAATGTCAGGAATCATCCAAACATGTCAGGAATTATCAAACATTTTTAGGAATCATCAAAAAACAACAACACTGAAATAAAAGTTTCCAAAAGTGCCCACATTAAAAAAAAAACACATTTAGTTAGCAATCTAGTATGACATGAAGACTTACGTGGTGGATACAAGAAGGCGAAAGAGATGAATTTGTTTGCCTTGTAGTTGCTGCATGACTGGCTGAAGGCTGCTGGGACTCTGAAGTCTGCTCGTAAACATTTCATCTCCGGCAAAGCATAAACTTCGACCTGCATGATGAACACACATCTTTTACATTCCCATTTCAGTAGGAATTATTATCTCCTCTTATTTGTGCATCAGTCCTTCCTGGTGTCTTGTCACGTAATTAAAGTGTCTTCTTTGGGGACATTCTGACACTTATTAAACAAGTGGGTTTTTATTTTACCATATACTTTAAAATACTGACCTATTGCAGCGTCTATATCTGTACCTTGTGCTTGTTTGGCGTACGTAAACAGTCCCACCCCACCGGCTTGTGTTTCATCACGTCACTAACGCTTACATTGGCTTGCTGAAAAAGAGTAATGCGCCTGCCGGAAGAAGAATTAATAGAATTATAAATAATTGTGATATATGTAAATGTGACGATGGGACCGAAACTCAATGTAACAGAGTAAAAGTAGCGTTTCTTTGTCACACAAAAATTAAAAAAGAAAAAACCTTGAAAATTATATATATATACCATATATATGATATATGTACCATATATATATATATATATTTATTTATATAACATATATATATATATATATATATATATATATATATATATATATATATACAGTATATAACATATATATATATATATATATATATATATATATATATATATATATATATATATATATATATATATATATAAAGGAGGTTTTTTGGGTTGGTGCACTAATTGTAAGTGTATCTTGTGTTTTTTATGTTGATTTAATAAAAAAATGTTTTAATTTATTTTATTTATTTATTTATTTATTTCTTGTGCGGCCCGGTACCAATCGATCCACGGACTGGTAGCGGGCCGTGGCCCGGTGGTTGGGGACCACTGGTTTATGGTATGTATATATATATATATATATATATATATATATATATATACTGTATATAGTAATATATATATATATATACTGTATATAGTAATATATATATATATATATATATATATATATATATACATACACACATACATACATACATACATACATACATGCATATATATATATATATGCATATACATATATGTATATATTTATATATATATACATGTATATATATATATACATGTATATATATATGTATGTATATATATATATATATGTATATATATTACTATATATATATATACCATATATATATATTCCATATATATATATATATATATATATATATATATATGTATATATATATATATATATATATATATATATATATATATATTCTTCTTATATATATATATATAAAATAATATATATATATATATATGATATATATATATAACATATATATATATGTATATTATATATATATATATATATATATATATATATATATATATATATATATATATACCATATATAGATATAGACCATATATAGATATAGACCATATATATATATATATATATATATATATATATATATATATATATATATATATATATATATATATATATATATATATATATAATATACATATATATATATGTTATATATATATATCATATATATATATATATTATTTTATATATATATATATATATATATATATATATATATATGTATATATATATATATATATATATATATATATATATATATATATTATAACATTTTCAAGGTTTCTTCTTTTTTCTATTTTGGGCTTTTGGAGTTTTTCCTTGCCCAGATGTGGGTTTAGATCAGGGGATGTGGTTGTGACTTTGTGAAGCCCTTTGAGAGACTTGTGATTAAGGGAATTTTGATTGATTGATTAATTAATTGATTAATTGATCCATTTTCTATGTCATTTATACACATTTTGCATTGTTTTCTTTCTATAAAAAAAGGGGTTTGTGCTAATATTTTTGGGTGTCTGGAATGAATGAAGTTTCAGTTTTCGTATGATTTGGAACGGATATAACGCTGTGACGGAAGGGAATACAGCACCTGTCGGCTAAGCGTGTATGACGTCCACAAAGGCATCGCCAGATCCCTGCTGTAGCCACAGATGTAGTCCGCGTGCTGCAGAATGGAATACTTGGTGTGGTACTGTACTGCAGGTCGACCATATGGCAAATTCCTACTGTCTGTAAGACAAGAATGGACACATAATACAATGTCATATTTATCAACTACCATCCATGAAAAAAAACATCTCAGTTGGCATACTTTGGAAGATAATCACAGTTTTGCAATTATGCTTTCAATTATACCACATTTCGATCATTTAAACCTAAAATGGATGGGTTTTGAGACATGTCTCCATCTTGCAAGTACTGTTCCCATTATAACAAGAGTGCGTTAGCATGCTAGCGTTTTTATGCTAACTTTTTTAGCTTCCAGAGGTTCACAGCACAGATAGCAGCACCATCAAAATTTCCATAGGAATTTACTAGTTTATTTATCACACACGTGTGAATGTGTGAGTTACATACATACTTTGTATAATGACTTTATTATCAAAGAAGATGAATAAAATGAGCAGAAATAACTAACATTGTTCACTGGTCAACTTTATCATCTTATTCATTTTAAAAAATAACTATGATTTTTTGATTGATTGATTTAGTTTTGTGCAAACTGTGCAAGACAATTGCTTATTGTAGCTTATCAGAGGGGATGAAAGTGTATATGAACGTAAAGTCTATCTACATCACAATAAAAATAGCTTAAAACCCTGAAATATTTCAAACTTTTAACAACTGTACCGGTACATCAGTTTGATTTTTTTTTAATGAAACATAATTAACCTTTACTAATTAATCTGCTAATGTGTTATTTTTTATTTACCGACCCCGCGCTCATAAATGACAACTCTGTTGGCAGATACTCAACATATTTTGATAAAAAAACAAAAACAAAACAGTGGCGTATTGATAAAAGTGGAGTGTAAGGTCTCCAGATGACATATTCATTTGCTCGGTTTCATGCTGTCCGCTGTTTTTAGGCTTAAAACACATACCTGTCTTTCCTCATTTCCTACCATAGTATCCAAATACTATATATGCTTCATCGTACTGCCCGCTCTTCCACTGGGTAGAAGTAGTAAGTACATATGTGTTCGTCTGTAGTTACTACTTCTACTAGGTAGAAATAGTAAGTACATATGTGTTCCTGTGTACTTACAACGTCTACTGGGTCATGGTAGTACGCACATATGTGTTCCTGTGTACTTACTACTTCTACTGGGTCAAGGTAGTTTGAACATATGTGTTCCTGTGTACTTACTACCTCTACTGGGTAAAAATAGTACGTACATATGTGTTCCTGTGTACTTACTACTTCTACTGGGTCAAGGTAGTACGTACACGTGTTCCTGTGTACTTACTACTTCTACTGGGTCAAGGTAGTACGTACACATGTGTTCCTGTGTACTTACTACTCCTACTGGGTAGAACAGGGAGCATGTTGATTAAATCGAGCTCTCCTTCCAACTAGCTTCAGGCGTATGTATCATGCTAACATGAATACTAGAGTGTGGACACAGATCATGAAAAGCTCCCCTGCTGATTGCAACCTCTCAACCAACTATTTGAGAAGCTCTGGTATATTCAACCATAACAACAACATGACTGCAAATTGTCAGTTGCTTCTCTTGGACGCCTTTTTTGTACGTGCTTCCCGTTGTGTCCAGTGTGTGTGTGTGTGTGTGTGTGAGACAGTGGAAAATGCTAGCAATTTTCATTGAATATAATTAGAAATTCTGAAAAATATAAAACTTTAAAAAATGCATTTGTTCTGTTAATCCATAGATGGTAAAAATATTTATATATGTTTATATTATAAGTACCGTATTTTCCGGATTTTAGGCGCACTTAAAATAATTGTTTTCCCCTCAAAACTCGACAGTGCGCCTTGTGCGCCTAATGTACGGAATAATTCTGGTTTTGCTTACCGACCTCGAAGGAATTTTATTTGGTACACGGTGTAATGATAAGTGTGACCAGTAGATGGCAGTCAAACATAAGAGATACATGTAGACTACTTTTTTTTGTTTGTCATAAAAAAATACAATCATGTGTGCTTACGGACTGTATCCCTGCAGACTGTATTGATATATATTGATATATTATGTAGGAACCAGAATATTAATAACAGAAAGAAACAACCCCTTCCGGATACAAACACGCGAGTGTGTTCTAATCTCGTCAGATTCGCTAACAAACAACAAAGACGACTATTTTTGGACAAATGAGAATTCACAACCGTGTCTTTTTGAAGCTGAATATATGGAGGATGAACTGCTGCTTATAGAAGCCAGCACGATGGAAGAGTGAGACGTTGGAGCAAACTGAAGCCGAGAGAGTGAGGTGAAAGTGAATCAAAGTTGCAAAATGTGGAACTTGAAGCCAAGCTATTTCGACATAAATGGAGTGCTTAGCCAAATAACCCGGAAGTTTTTTTCCCAGCTAGCTGAACCAAATAGACAACTATCCATTGAGTGAGTCACACTTTGTATTGATCATGATACACGCAGCATGCCATGGCTAGCTGTGTACAAACAAAACATGAAATAATACTTTACAGATACTGTAATATGATTGTTCATGTTTTTCAGTCAGTACAGATTGGTGTCCTATCGCATTGTGTTATGCATTACAAACTCAAACGCGCTTTGTGCTGACGTAAAAGCTAGCTTATCTCTTTCCGTAGCTAGCTTTTACGGCTAATACCGTAGCACTCCGATGTGTTACTACGTTACAAAAAGATTTCCTCTGTGTTCGCTCTTACAATAACAATGTCACTACAGCTTGGTTATTATACAGTTTATGGAACATTAATGAAGTATTGTTGACAATTTTTGAATTAATTTTTAAAGTGATTTAGTGGTAGAATTAATTGCTCACATTAGCTGCATTGCTAGCCACCAAGAACAAGACGATTTTTATATGTTAGACCAGTGTTTTTCAACCTTTTTTGAGCCAAGGCACATTTTTTGCATTAAAATAATCAGGAGGCACACCACCAGCAGAAATCATTAAAAAACGAAACTCAGTTGACAGTAAAAAGTCGTTGTCGCAATTGTTGGATATGAATTCAAACCATAACCAAGCATGCATCACTATAGCTCTTGTCTCAAAGTAGGTGTACTGTCACCAGTGTTGGGTTAGTTACTGAAAAACAGTAACTAGTTACAGTTACTAGTTACTTTATTTCAAAAGTAACTCAGTTACTAACTCAGTTACTTACACCAAAAAGTAATGCGTTACTGTGAAAAGTAACTATTTAGTTACTTCTTCTACTTTTTTTTTTTAAAGCTCCCATTAATGCCCTTTTAGCCTTCATTTTAGTACTGTTATTGCACTGGAGAATAATACAATCTGTTGATCAACTTGACATACATTTGCATCACTGAACTCTGCTAAGCAATGTGGTCTACATACAACACACAAAGACAAAGATATGTTTCAAAGGGCCAATTTATTTCAGGCCAGAACAAATTGACAAAACTATTTTAAATAGCTGCAACATAACATACATAAGTAACAAACAGCATAATAACACTAACACTAACACTAACACTAACCACGTTAAACCCAGATTCCGAACTAATAAAAGTCTTAACTCATTCTCTTTCTATGCCACTTCAATATGGAATGCACTCCCAACAGGTGTAAAAGAAAGGGCATCTCTATCCTCCTTCAAAACCGCACTAAAAGAACATCTCCAGGCAACTACAACCCTAAACTAACACCCTCCCTTCCACATAATACCTCTTCGGATTGTAAATAATCAAATGTAGACACTTTTTCTTATACTTTCTGATCTCTCTCTCTGTGTCCACTACTTGCTGTACATATCCTACCAAGTCAGTCCTACACTGTTTCAATGTCCATTTCTCTGATGATGCAATTGTTGATGACTGAAGTGTTGATACCAACCAAACCTAACCCTCCCCCCCTCCATATCCCACACCCCGGATTGTAAATAATGTAAATAATTCAATGTATATACCCTGATGATTATCTTGTGTGATGACTGTATTATGATGTTAGTATATATTTGATAGTATATATCTGTATCTGGACCCCGACTTAAACAAGTTAAAAAACTTATTTGGGTGTTACCATTTAGTGGTCAATTGTACGGAATATGTACTGTACTGTGCAATCTACTAATAAAAGTTTCAATCAATCAATCAATCAATCAACAACATAGCTGTAAAGCTGGCTTCACCTAAGGAAGGCACACGTGATATACACAGAGCCTAACCAGGCAGATTTGAATTGTTGTTTTGGGCAGTAGACGAGATCTTTGATCCAAGACACAACTTACATTTAACTAAAATGTTCTTTTCTTTGTGCTTTGGTGGCTTTTTATCTTTTTTTGGTATTTTCCTGTAGCAGTTTCATGTCTTCCTTTGAGCGATATTTCCCGCATCTACTTTGTTTTAGCAATCAAGAATATTTCAGTTGTTTTTATCCTTCTTTGTGGGGACATTGTTGATTGTCATGTTATGTTCGGATGTACATTGTGGACGCCATCTTTGTTCCACAGTAAGTCTTTGCTGTCGTCCAGCATTCTGTTTTTGTTTACTTTGTAGCCAGTTCAGTTTTAGTTTCATTCTGCATAGCCTTCCCTAAGCTTAAATGCCTTTTCTTAGCGGCACTCACCTTTTGTTTATCTGTGGTTTAAGCATGAGACATCTTTTTACCTGCATGCTGCCTCCCGCTGTTTCCGACATCTACAAAGCAATTAGCTACCGGCTGCCACCTACTGATATGGAAGAGTATTACACGGTTACTCTACTGGTTGAAAAACACTGTGTTAGAATGCAAAACAAATATATATTTTGTGTTCTTGTCTCTCATAATGATCGTAAACGATTGGCAAAATTCCAAAAACAAGTGCAGCTCCCCTTTAAGTATACAGTTAACTTGAACGATTTAACTTATATGGATATATTTCACATCAATGAGTAATGTTTTACAAATAACTTTTCTATCTCTTTTATGTATTTCACTTGAAATCCAAACGATTCTGGCTTTTTATCGGTTTAAAGCGCCTATCGCTGCATCATAATTGGGAGACTAACCATCAATAGCTTGCATCAGTCGCAGGTTGAGCTCCTCCACTTGGTTCTGTAAGAGACAGAGCCAGAGTGACTCCAGATTATAGCCTCGTGCAATCGTCACTTTCAAACTTCTCTGGCCTCTACTCTTTACTCCCAACTGCAAAAAAAAAGGGAAAAAAAGTAGAGAAAGTAGAGAAACATGTTTTACTGCAAAGTTCAAGTTGTGGATACGGATAGACATCCATGTACGTTACTGCTATTACTGATTGTGTTTGGGTGGCAAGTGTGTATTGGTGTCATCTGTATAGTGTAACCAACGCAGTGAATTTAAATCTACGCTAATCAATAAATCAACAGACAGGTAATCAATGTCAATAAAAATTGCATTCGATAATTATTTTTCTTCTTTGTTGGAAGAAACCGGAAGTTGCGAAGCAAGGCTGGTTGCATGAATAAAGGCACTCGCTCTCTGGTAACCGAGCAACACAGGGGAGGGGAGTGACACGCTAACAGCCAATCAGGTAACAGTAAATGGTCTGTATTTATCAGTGGCGGGCCGTGCGTTTCCCACCTAGGCCTTCAGTGATGTCCAACTTCAAAAATTACCTCTCAAAATACCCTCATTTACTGTATGTCACCACATGACCATTGTTGGAGGAATACTGCACAGAAACATATTTACGCACTACTGCACTTCAAAAACTGAAATCTAAGTAGGATTAAATATCTCAAATAAAGGTGATATTTGCTTATTATCTGTCTGATAAGATCATTCTTGTCACTCAGCAGATTTTATGTTAGAGTGTTTTACTTGTTTTAAGGGTTTTGGTCCTAAATTATCTCAGTAAGATATTACAGCTTGTTGCTGGGATTTTATGACCTATATTGAGTAAAACATGCTTGAACCCAGAATACCAGCTGTTGCAAATCTGTGTCATCAACACTCTCGAGTATAAAACTACTTTTTTAAAGTAATAATTTCTTATTTCAAGCATGAAAAAAAAATCATGACTTTGACACAATTGTGTCTCATATTAAAACAGATGACAACCAAATGGACTTTGCTGTTTTATTTTCAATAAAACAAGAGAAAATACGTACTCATGTAGTAGTACAGTTGTTATTAGTGAGAATATACTTATTTTAAGGTATTTTGGGGTTCATTGAGGTTAGCTAATTTTACTTGTTTTGGAAAGTCTTGACAAGCCAAGTTTTCTTGTTCTATTGGCAGATAATTTTGCTTAGTTCAAATAAAATACCCCTATTTTTTGTATTTTTTATTCTTGTTTTTGAACTCTGACTTTTTGCAGTGTGGGCATTGAATCACCACCAACAGTGTACATAACGGGTTATTTTCTAGCGCATTTAAAAATCAATTAACCCGCATCAGCAATTAAAACATATCTTATGTGGTACTGTCAAAATCAAAATTGCAAAAAACATATTACACGTGAAAAAATAAAGAAATAAAATATCTGAACTAACAATCTGTAGAAACCATTCGAGCTTCCGGGGTTGGCTGACGTCATCTTACAAGATGTAGTTTCTCTTTAAATATCCTTCTTGAAAATGGCTTTGCAAATATATGTGTTGTCTTTTCTAATCATAAAAGACGCAGGTCTTAAAGTTTACCCCACAAGGTGCTCATCACAAACATTCCGTTGCTGGCTAAACACGCTACTGCACATGCTCTTCACTGCTGTGGCATGCTGGGTAATGGAGTTCTTATGTTACCTGGCTCATAACATCACTATATATCTGCCTTAGGCCAGCTAGAAGGCCTTACTGACAACAACTCGTGATCTGATTGGCTATCGCAACTGTCTATCAACTGTATGTCCCCGTTCGCTTACAGTGCACAGGCGCCAGCATTGTTGATTCTGAAGGCTTCGAGCAGATTTGGCACAGCATGGCAACATAAGCTAGCTGAATTCTGATTGGATAAAAACTCTATAAACTAAAAACAACAGCGCTGGAAGGAGCATAATATGACATGGAGAGAATATGAATACTTTTTGATATTTAGGAAAGTAAATTATTAATTTCTGGTTTCTTCCGACTAAAAAATATAAATATATCAAATATTTTATCAAACGCATTTTATATTGCTATCGAGTATATGTCTATCGCGATATATGTATACAGTATTCGGTCGGTGCCTGTAAAATTACCAAATTCGGTACCCATCTCTAATTATAGTACACAAGTCTTACCTTGTAATGACAGCTGCAGCCGAGTTCATCGGCGTGCGTATGATCATAAACAGTTGTGGTTGGCTTGGAAACTTCCTCTGACATTGTGGGTTTGTAGGGAGGCTTTCTCAGCAGGTGGTTCAGACTTCCGTATGTTCCGTTATTAGGGGCTGGGCTTAGACCGAGAAGATCTGTGGGCAAAAATGTTCCAGTCAGCTGAGGAAGGAAATATATCAAATATCATTTGTGCTTCGCAACTGGTCTGGACTGAGACCGACCATCACCCCTTACAGACAATCTACTGGGAATGTTATTTTAATATACTGTATGTTGCTAAAATGATCATATCTGCAAAGGGGTGACCAAATTTTTTCTACTGAGGGCCACAGACTGACAAATCATAAGATGCGGGGGCCATTTCATTGCTTGGTGTGCTATTAGACAGTCAACTGTCATGGTCCGATCATATTGATGGTATTTCAATGAAAATGGGAAGAGGTTTAGCCATGGTCAGGAAGTGCTCCACCTTCTTGACATCCTCAACAATGGGTCAAGTCATACAGTCCTTGGTTTTCTGTCATCTTCATTACTGTCCTATAATATGGTCCGCTACGACTAAGTCTGACCTGAACAAACTGCAACTTGTTCAGAACAGAGCGGCAATACTGGTACTTAAATGTTCTTTGCGCACTAATATTTCATTTATGCATTCACGCCTGTCCTGGTTGTCTGTTGAACAAACGATGCATTGTAGTCTCCTTATGTTCTCTAGAACTATCATGTTAGATCAGTCACCAGATTAGTTTTACAAACAGTTTTTAAAATCAACTAACACACATATTCATGACACTAGGAATGCCAGCAATGGCTATTTGGCACTTCCTGCTCCCGGGACCAATCTCCTCAAACATACAGGCATGTATAGATGTATATCATTCTGGAATGGGTTGCCATCTCACATTAATCTCTCACAAAGAAAATTGTCATTCAAGACAGCTTTGAAGATACACCTATTGTTGCATTTAAACAACTGTATTGTTGATAATAAAGGTAAATGATTGGTATTGTTCATTATCAATAGCGCTATTTCTATTGGTATTTGTATTGATCCATTTGTAGTGTAATAATGCTCATTGTCATTTCTGTATTATTTTTTATTTTTCGCTAACTGCTTATTTGCTATTACTTTTACCATCATATTTGTACATGTCATATTTGCTGATGTTGCTCTATTGTTGTTGTTGTTGTTGTTGTTTGCTGTTGTTGTTTTTGTCTCTCTGTCTAATCCCCCTCTTGTCCCCACAATTTCCCCCTCTGTCTTCTTTTTTTTTCTCTTTCTATCCCCTCCTGCTCCGGCCCGGCTGCACTAAATGATAATATAAATACATTTAATAAAGTCAAATACAAATAAGGCAACAAGAGAAGTATCCTACACTTCTCTTTTGTAAAGTAAATCAGAACAGCCGACATGGGCATCTACATCAACTATATGATTTGCCTGAGAAGCTGGACAGGACATTAAAAAAAAAAAAAAAAAAAAAAAAAAAAGAAGATACACCTATTGCAGCTGCCCGCATGACGTGAATTTTTAATACTGGGTTTAACTAGCTTTTTTATCTTATATTGTATTTTTCCTTTGTATAATGTTTGGTAATGCATGTATTCTTTGTATTTTTATTTTGTATGCTCCTATATGGACCCCAGGAAGACTATCAGTCGCCTTGACGTCAGCTAATGGGGATCCATTCAATAAACAATAAACAATAAACAATTTCAGAAGTTTTCACGTTCAAAACCAGTACTATATATAGATGTTTTTCCAACAATTACAAAATGTAATTCCTGTAGAAATTCCATGTGAATGCTGAAGAACCAAAGCCGAACTGAAATGCTAACATTTAGCATGCTGGTCAGATAGCAGCAAGTTACAAAAATATGAGCAAAATGAGCTAAAACAAAACAAAAAAAACTAGCATGCTAACAGCACTATGCTACCATGCTAACAATAGCGTGCTTACAGTTAGCATTAGTGAAATACCGAAATAATGCTATACCTGCTAAAGTTAGCATGCATCAAGTACCGAAATATGACTGAGGTGTTTACCTAAAAAAATTGCTAAAAAAAAAAAGATAGCAGACTAACGCTGAGGTGTATACCTGCAAAATTAGCACAAAAAAACTAGCATGCTTACAGTACTATGCTACCATGCTAACAATAGCATGCTTACAGTTAGCATTAGAGAAATACCAAAATATATAACACTGAGGTGAATACCTGTTACATTAGCTAAAAAAAATCTAGCATGTTAATGTTAGCATGTCAAAATGATTACTGTCACATGCGCCTATGCCAAATACTGTATATTACTCTAAGGTGTGCATCTGAAAATGTTGTTTAAATGATTGCCTGCTAACGTTAGCATGCATCAAGCAGGGCAAGTACAAGAAGGGCATGAGCAGACTTTTTTTTCCTGAGCAAGCTTAGGTCCTTTAATGTGTGCAACAAGCTGTTGGAGATCTTTTATCAGTCAGTTGTGGCCAGTGCCCTGTACTTTGCAGTGGTTTGTTGGGGGAGCAGCACCAGCAAAAATGACTTAAACCGGATTGACAAACTGATCCGGAAAGCCTGTCAAACTATTGGCACGCAATTGGAGGCGTTTGTGTCAGTGAGGAACAGGAAGACACTGGACAAACTGCTCGCCATCATGGACAATCCTGCCCACCCACTCCACCAGACAATTGAGGGACAGCGGAGTTCATACTCCAAAAGGCTCCTTCAGCTTCGTTACCACAGTGTTCGATTCAGGATCTCCTTCATCCCGCACTCCATCCAGCTGTATAATCACTCGCCATACAGCAATAGATGATAGTTATCTATTACCAGACTGCTTCTAAGTTAGCAACTTTTCTTTGTACAAAACCCAAAACCAGTGAAGTTGGCACATTGTGTAAATGGTAAATAAAAACAGAATACAATGATTTGCAAATCCTTTTCAACTAATATTCAATTGAATAGACTGCAAAGACAAAATATTTAATGTTCAAACTGAGAAACAAATTTTTTTGGGCAAATAATCATTAACTTAGAATTTAATGGCAGCAACACATTGCAAAAAAGTTCGCACAGGGGCATTTTTACCACTGTGTTACATGGCCTTTCGTTTTAACAATACTCCGTAAACGTTTGGGACCCGAGGAGACACATTTTTGAAGCTTTTCAGGTGAAATTCTTTCCCATTCTTGCTTGATGTACAGCTTAAGTTGTTCAATGCGCCACACATTTTCAATGAGAGACAGGTCTGGACTACAGGCAGGCCAGTCTAGTACCCGCACTCTTATACTACGAAGCCACGCTGTTATAACATGTGGCTTGGCATTGTCTTGCTGAAATAAGCAGGGGCGTCCATGAAAAAGACATTGCTTGGATGGCAACATATGTTGCTCATTGCAGCATTAATGGTGCTTTGACATATGTGTAAGTTACCCATGTCTTGGGCACTAATACACCCCCATACCTTCACAGGTGCTGGCTTTTCAACTTTGCGCCTATAAAAGTCTGGATGGTTCTTTTCCTCTTTGTTGCGGAGGACACAACGTCCACAGTTTCCAAAAACAATTTCAAATGGGGACTCGTCAGACCACAGGAAACTTTTCCACTTTGCATCAGTCCATCTTAGATGAGCTCGGGCCCAGCAAAGCCGGCGCCGTTTTTGGGTGTTGTTGATGAATGGCTTTCGCTTTGCATAGTAGAGTTTTAACTTGCACTTACAGATGTAGCGACCAACTGTAGTTACTGACAGTGGTTTTCTTAAGTGTTCCTGAGTCCATGTGGTGATATCCTTTACACACTGATGTCACTTTTTGATGCAGTACCGCCTGAGGGATCGAAGATCACAATAATTCAATGTTGGTTTTCGGCCTTGCCGCTTACGTGCAGTGATTTCTCCAGATTCTCTGTACCTTTTGATGATATTACGAACCGTAGATGGTGAAATCCCTAAATTCCTTGTAATAGTTCGTTGAGAAATGTTGTTCTTAAACTGTTGGACAATTTGCTCACGCATTTGTTCACAAAGTGGTGACCCTCGCCCCATCCTTGTTTGTGAATGACTGAGCATTTCATGGAAGTTGCTTTTATACCCAATCATGGCACCCACCTGTTCCCAATTAGCCTGTTTACCTGTGGGATGTTCCAAATAAGTGTTGGATGAGCATTCCTCAACTTTCTCAGTCTTTTTTGTCACTTGTGCCAGCTTTTTTGAAACATGATGCAGGCATCAAATTCCAAATGAGCTAATATTTGCAAAAATTGAAGTTTACCATTTCGAACGTTAAATATCTTGTCTTTGCAGTCTATTCAATTGAATGTAAGTTGAAAAGGATTTGCAAATCATTGTATTCTGTTTTTATTTACCATTTACACAACATGCCAACTTCAAGAGAAATGAAATGGTTTTCACTTCACAGGTGTGCTTGAAGCTCTTCGAGAGAATGCCAAGAGTGTGCAAAGCAGTAATTTATTTTGAAGAAACTAGAATATAAAACAAGTTTTCAGTTATTACACCTTTTTTGTTAAGTACATAACTCCACATGTGTTCATTCATAGTTTTGATGCCTTCAGTGACAATCTACAATGTAAATAGTCATGAAAATAAAGGAAACACATTGAATGAGAAGGTGTGTCCAAACTTATATATACTTATATATATATATATATACATAAAATATATACTCCGCCCGAATGCAGCTGAGATAGGCTCCAGCACCCCCCGCGACCCCAAAAGGGACAAGCGGTAGAAAATGGATGGATGGATATATAATTTTTTTTCAAATACATTTTTGAAAATAATTAATTTAGAATCAGGATGAATAAGAATCGCGATTCAAATGTGAATCTTTTTTTTTTTTGCACCCCAGTCTCTCTCATTCGCACATACAACAAAAATTGTACTTAAAAAAAAAAAAAGGTCTTACCACACATAACGTTATAAAGCTCAATATTTTCAAAGGCTGGAACTTTAGTCTTGAATTTGAACGAAGGTCCATATCCCAGGAAAATTGTCTGAAATCACAGTTGGTGGTACTGTACATTTTAATTCTATATTTCGATAGAAAGAATAAACTACCGCAAAGAAATGATGAAGTACCTGCATACTATTGATCTTACTGTCATATCCGTGGTCACCAAAGAAGCCACAAAGTCTCTTAACTTCAGGTGCTTTCCTGGAATAAAAATATAGTTATTGCATCATTAGATTGATGTACTCAAAGTTAAAAGGTACAAAGGAAGCAAAATACCTGTAAAAATGGTCTGTGTTTGTTTGGATCGCAAAGGCAATTAATTAAATTATTGAATTATTTATGTGATAATATTATTTTTGTGTTCATTAAGTCCGTGTTTCTTAACCACTGTTGGGCTGCGAGGGCCCCCTGGAGGACCTAAAAAAAAATCTGTTTCTCAGCTGTGGTTCGTATGGGCCGCAGTGGTACCTAGTTGTAATACACTTTTACACCACTAGTGGCAGTAATGACAATCTCAAACAAACAGAAGAAGTCTGGCGCTAAAGTCATAGAGGTCTCCTAAGCGCAAAAAATATGACTAAATTGGTGTAGCTGTATTTTCATTTGCACTTAGTTTTATCGACAATTTAATATATAACAGATATTATTTATTTTTAATTCAGTCAGAATTTATTTGAGCACTGCGTCATTGTATGTTCAATTTATTTTTCATCAGTTTTTATGGGTCCCTTCTTATGCAGTATATTTGATTAGTATTTTTTTTTTAATCAGCCTGACCAGAGTCTTGACAATAATCTATGTGATGAACACATGCTTATATATCATTTTAAACTGTGAGTAGGTTAGATGGAATTATTTAATACAATTAAAACCACGAGTAAGATTACTAATTCAGTGTTAGTATATGAGTGGGCCCCGCTGCAGTGGAAAAAGTTGGGCCCCAAGGTCAAAAAGGTTAAGAACCCCCTGCATTAATTGCAACACTGCAGTTGAAACGGTTTAAATAGTTGACAAAAAAAAATTATAGATAAATAAAGATGGTGTCAAAAATACGATTAATTAATAAAATGAGATTAATTAGTTGAAATTTCTCACATAAAATCTTAATCATTGCCAATTAAAACAAAATATCTACAAAGTATGAAATATCAATTGTGTTAAGTGTAATTTTCTGTTGCTAAGCTACATCTAAACACTAACACCTAGCTGCAATGTTTGATGTAATACTCGTGGTTTTTAAGGTTTTTCACCGGCAACTTCTGTCTGCACCTAGAGCTCAATTAGGTAAATTGGAAAAAAAAAGAAAACTAATTATTACAAAGCAGCATTTAACCTGTCCCGCTTTTTTTAAAGCCAAAATTATGTTGCCGTGATTGAGTGTTTCTCAATTATTATCTGTTACCTGAAGAAACAAGTCCATGACAGAAAACCAACAAATTTAGCTGAACTGCACCAATTTTGTCAAGAGGAGTGGTCAAAAATCCAACAAAAAGCTTGCCAGAAGCTTGTGGATGGCAACCAAAAGCGCCTTATTGCAGTGAAACTTGCCAAGGGACATGTAAGCAAATATTAACATTGCTGTATGTATACTTTTGACCCAGCAGATTTGCTCACATTTTCAGTAGACCCATAAGAAATTCATAAAAGAAACAAACTTCATGAATGTTTTTTGTGACCAACAAGTATGTGCTCCAATCACTCTAACACAAAAAAAATGTAAAGTTGTAGAAATGATTGGAAACTCAAGACAGCCATGACATTATGTTCTTTACAAGTGTATGCAAACGACTGTATATCTGAATTCTTTTTATTGCGTACGCTGTTTTGAGTAGGAAACCCACACAACTCTTAATACATGAGGCCCCTGATGTTGCATGGAGCTTCATTGTCCTGCCTCTCAGTTAGCTTCCCATTGCTATTCCTCCGACTGTGTCCTATTTTTTTGGTGCCAGATTTGATTATATTTTTGTGCATGGTTCTTGTCTTCCATGTGTGTCCTGTGATTGGCTGGTGACCATTCCAGGGTGTCAGCTTGAACAGACCCCATCCCCATTTGAAATAAAGTAGGGTGTATTTTTTAACATGAAGGCGAAAAAAACGTCACCTGGCAACGTGCCACTTCCTGTCCACCAGCAGATGTACATCCTCAATGCGATGGTTGTTTGCGTAGTGCAGTCTCTTTGGCAGATGCTGCTTTAGGTAAGGCCTGAAATGTTGCTCTGGTTTCTTGCACTGGAATCAAATATACAAAGCAAGGAGATGAACAAATATCACAATAAACAATCAACTTAGTCAATACAGTTTCGCAGCCTTCAAGGTACTCAAAGCTCTTTTATGCTTTCACCGCATTCTACCACTAGATGCGTTTGAATGCACAAACACAGTTACATTTCTAGTGATGGGCAGTAGCAAGCTACATGTAGCTAAGCTATGTAGCTTAACTACATTTTCCAGTAGCTTGGCGGTAGCTTAGCTACTTTTAGAGCCATGCAGCTAGGTAGCGTACATCAAAGCTACAAGCTACAAAGAGACAAAATGGACTGTGAATCCAGGCTAAAAAAAATATGGAGAATATACAATGACCTGGATGAATGAGAACATCCGTAGATACAAAGAAAATCCATAATTATTGGTTGGTGTTTGTATGATGAGTCACGATTGGGTAAGGCAGTGTTTTTCAACCTTTTTTGAGCCAAGGCATATTTTTTTCATTGAACAAATACGGCGGCACACCACCAGCAGAAACGTTAAAAAATGAAACTCCTCCAGGTTGTCTATTTTTTTTTTTAGTTCTTTGTTGTTTTCCTGTGTGTAGTGCTTTAGTTCCTGTCTTGCGCTGTTATTTTGGTGGCTCTTCCTATTTTATTGGTGTTTTCCTGTTGCAGCTTCATTTCATTCATTTTCATTTCATTTATTTACTTATTTCAGGCAATGACATAAAAAATTACAAAGTTGACAACACATAATAATATAAATTAATATAGTGCAAAAGGTAATGTATAGTATGTAATGCATGATTGTCCAGTTTTGCCTGAAAGGGAGTGGGAAGAAGATAACTTCACACCGTCCTTTGAGTGCTATTACCTGATCTGCTTTGTATTGGCAAACAAGACTATTTCAGTTGTGCGGACGCTATACTTCTATGTGGGGACATTGTTGATTGACACATACTGCAAGTCTTTGCTGTCGTCCAGCATTCTGTTTTTGTTTACTTTGTAGCCAGTTCAGTTTTACTTTCGTTGTGCATAGTCATCCCTATGCTTCAGTGCCTTTTCCGAGCGGGACTTGCCTTTCGTTAATTTTTGGTTTAAGCGTAACATACCTTTTTACCTGCACGCTGTCTCCCGCTGTGCTCTGCATATTGGGATCACGACAAACCATCCTGGACGCGTTCCGACTTCTACAAAGCAATTAACTACCTGCTGCCACCTACTGATATGG
The DNA here is from genome assembly GCF_033978685.3 of Nerophis lumbriciformis. Classification (NCBI taxonomy): domain Eukaryota; kingdom Metazoa; phylum Chordata; class Actinopteri; order Syngnathiformes; family Syngnathidae; genus Nerophis; species Nerophis lumbriciformis. The sequence continues at coordinate 15,154,147 of NC_084568.2, forward strand.
AGTATTACATGGTTACCCTGCTGAGCTCTATACAGCACAGATACTAGACAACGGCACATTATTTGCCGATTATAATTATTGATAATATTTTTTGGACCAATTACGTGTACCGTATTTTTCGGAGTATAAGTCGCTCCGGAGTATAAGTCGCACCGGCCGAAAATGCATAATAAAGAAGGAAAAAAAACATATATAAGTTGCACTGGAGTATAAGTCGCATTGTTGGGGGAAATTTATTCGATAAAACCCAACACCAAGAATAGACATTTGAAAGGCAATTTAAAATAAATAAAGAATAGTGAACAACAGGCTGAATAAGTGTACGTCATATGACGCATAAATAACCAACTGAGAACGTGCCTGGTATGTTAACGTAACATATTATGGTAAGAGTCATTCAAATAACTATAACATATAAAACATGCTATACGTTTACCAAACAATCTGTCACTCCTAATCGCTAAATCCCATGAAATCTTATACTCTCTTACGTGAATGAGCTAAATAATATTATTTGATATTTTACGGTAATGTGTTAATAATTTCACACATAAGTCGCTCTTGAGTATAAGTCGCACCCCCAGCCAAACTATGAAAAAAACTGTGACTTATAGTCCGAAAAATACGGTAGTTGCATAATTTCCCACAACACACTAAACAATATCTCGCGGCACAGTGGCTGAAAAACACTGGGCTAAGGTTAGGGTAAAAAATTATGGACTGGCCAATCAGAGGCAAGATAAGGCGGGTCATCGAAACTAGGACGCAAAAACATAACAGTCACGCACATAACGACGAGGGGGTCGGAGACAGAGGGACGCTTCAAGCTGACGACTCAAAAACGCTGTTAAATGTAGCTTTAACGTAGCTAGCTACTTTTGCCGTGTAGCTTGCTACAATTCTCCGGGGATAGCTTCCCCTGTAGCTTAGCTACATTTAATCGAGAGTAACTAGTATCTTAGCTTATTACATTTTCCAAGTAGCTTGCCCATCACTGTCAATTTCTCCTTGAATTGAGCAGTTTAATCATAACTGGAACGTAAACATGCTTCCATACTTACCGTTAGATTTGCAACGAGGGTCCTGGGGTCATCTGAAAGAAGAGCCGTGATCATCAGGCAGTATCGTGACACACAGTACATACTGCACTGTCAGCATATTATCAGATTATATTGCGGTCTGTTTTCACACAAAAAGCAATATACAAGATTTGTAGGAAATCAGGATATCAAGTGAAGATCTAGTCCTTTTTTTGGTACAGACCGAATTCCGCCAGTCCTCCTGGGCACCGATTCACGTTAAAATCTAACGGTGACATGTTAAGGCACCTGGGTTGGGCGTGGCGTGACGCCGGTTGCCGACTCTGCCGGCTCGTTCCAATCACTACAGAAGCACTGAGAGCGAATTCATTCAAACTACCTCTCGGTCAGGAATGTCCAAACTTTTTTGATTTGGGGTCTAAAAAAAATTTGTCCGGGGGCCGAAAGCCAACAGCTTGCAAAGTATCTATATATGTGTACATATTATGTTAATATAATGGATGTATAATTAATAATTACTATAATTGGACATTAGGACGATGTGAAAGTTCGACTCCTACCTTGTTTAATTTTGTGACGGCTTCCTTAAAGTCTTGTAATCAATCAGAAATATCAAGCAGCTAAAATACGCCTGAAATGGAAAAGTGTAGAGAGAGTTTTTTTGTATTTTTTCCCATTATGCCTTGCAGTGGATTTAAATGGGTGCAATTTGGATGGTTAGTTTTTAATTTCTCATGGTGGTTGGCTGTTTTTTTTATAATGTCCACAAAGTTCAGTGAGCAGGTTAGTCATGAATTTTTGTGCTGGGTGAATTTTTATTTTTTCCTGCACCATGACTAGGGAAGGTTGTTTGGATTGAGTCATGTTAGTAAATGTTGTGCATATAGTCTCTAGAAGGTACACTCCATGGTCACTGGCCTGAGTCACTCAAGATGTCCACAAGATGGTGACAAATAAGCACCTTTGAAGCCGCCAGATACTTACATTTGATTTGTAAACACCCTTCCTGGCCAGATTGCTTGTTGAACTTGTGCCATGCTACTGATTAGTGATTTTACATGGCGATTTCAACACCTCCAAATTTGTTGATTAAAACTACAACCAAGATGCACGTAACAATCAAACAGCTGGTGTGTAATAAGTACAATACTTACAGTGTTAACACATTTTAGGGTGCAACAAAAACAAAAACCATAAACTTTATACTGCTACATCTAACGCTGTGGACTTCATACTTTCAAATGTTAATATGATATGATAATAAAACAAGATATTACAGTTATCATTGTCAGCTCATTTTTAAATGTTGCAATAAACAAATCATTTTATTATCAAGAATTATCCATTAACACACGCAAAAGTACCAAAAATTTGTTCTGTTGAGTGCCGGTATCGATTCCCAGGTACCGAAAATTGGTACCGTATTGGTTCAAATGTGAACGGTATCAATCCCTAGTGAAGATGCAAACAAATAACAAGTTAAAACAAGTTTGAATTCTATGGTTAAGTTGTTGCAACACATCACACTGTCATGACCATTCATTACGGTTCTGGACTTGCTTTTATTTTCCTGTGTTTGTGTTTGTTTATGTTTCAGTGCTTTTTTTTCCATTTCCTGTTGGAGCGCTGATTCGACACACCTGCTGCTCAAGATAGCGAATTAGTTGGGTTTTTAGTCAACGTCTTCCTGCACTCAGACGCTGGTTCATTGTACTCTCTTTGCCCCAGTGTGATGCTATATACCAGAGTTCCTGCATGACCTGTGTTTTCTTTTGACTACAACCTGGTACCTAATAAAAGGACCTTCTGCATGCACATCACCTATCTTTTCTGCACCATAGAATTGCGCCAACAACCACAACCGTGCAGAACCGTGACAGAATGAACCAAACAGTAAGTGATACCGCAGGTAGGTACAACATTGCAGTGATGAAGGAGTAAGAAGGAGCTTTTTTGAAGCTATGGAAGCTGAGAGTCAGCTCTACCGACCAGAGGTGATATGAGGGTCAGATGGTGCCAAATGTCCTGCATGTCTTCTATGTAGGCAAAAGCCAACCCTAAGAGCTTCAACACGCCGTCCAAATATACAGCCTCCTCTACTTCCTTTGCAGTTTCATGGCCAAGGGTAGCTGACTTCTACTCCACCACAAATCAAGTTTGGTAATCCCATAGCAAACTTTGCTGAACTGTAAACCACTTTCACTGTCAGCTAATGCTGCCAGACTTGACCATGCCCCCACGCTCAAGTGAGATTGCGCAGAAGCATCAGGGGCCTAAGCAAGTGCCCGCTCGCCAACGTGGGGACCCGAGCTGC
>NC_084568.2:15162500-15165000 GCF_033978685.3 Nerophis lumbriciformis
TAACACTGTTTTATTTTCATCCAATGGTGCAAAGTCTTTTGCTTTTCAGCACAGTGTCTTTTCTTATTCAATGGTGCAAAAGACTTTTGCTTTTCAGCACAGTGTCTTTTCTGCCTCCGTGTCTCTCAGCAGCACCTCCAACTACAACTACTCGTTTCATCACGGCTGCTCCTAATAAAGGCGACAGGTGATTAGCTAACAAGGCCCACCTGGGCCATCGACGCACCTGACGCTGTCTTCGAGGCCGGTCCTGACACACCCCGTTCCGCGGCAGGCCCGCAGGCCACGCCCCCCTCCACACAGGGTTAAAACAATGTTTTTGTTTATATGAACTTTACTAAGAACATAATTTGTTCTTTAATTACTTGACTCTGATTGGTTGGACTTAGTGGTGCAGCTTGTGTATCAATTACACACCATAAATACATATTTATGTAAATTGTATATAATAACTGGGTCGCAAATGTTGCACTCTTCTGACCCGTCTTTTTTTTTTTTTTAAATAAAGCCAAACTTTTGTATTCGTACTTCTTCTTCGTTAGTGTTTATTTCTTACGCTCAACGAACTGGACATTGGAAATAAGAATTCACGTTTTAAACATGCGGAGAATCATAATGGAAGTCTTGGTTCTTATCGATATTTGTCAGAGACTCAATGTGTCAAGTAGAAACAGGAAGTCTTAAGAATATTTAAAGAATATTTATGATATGAACTCACCTGTCGACTTCAGGAAGATGGAGCCACTGTAGCATCGTCAGTATCCGTCTTTCCAGTGGAATAGCACTGAAAAACACAAACACACCACATTAAATGTTGCTTCTTGAACAAATGTTTACTGGTAATAAGTTTCAGTCCATTCTGTTCCCTGTAATCACTAGATTTTTAGAATTTATGTTTGTATGTTCTAAATTCTCAAACATATGGATGCAAACACAAATAATAAATAATGTACAAAAACAATTTTAAGCTTGTAATGTCTGTAAGATTTTGTATGGAAAAAACGTTAATAATATTTATGACTTTTTATATACGAATTACATATCTAGATGATGTTCAATGACTGTCGAGTTTGGCCGCAGTGGAACAACCCACTCTTTGCTCCCCGACTGAAGTCAATGGTCGCTCAGCTTCAACAATGTTAAATTCACTGTGACGCTACCACAATCAATGAGAAGAAATGATGAGTAGCTGATTCTAAACTCAATTAACGCATGTTAGTGTGTATTTAGACTAGTGTTGTCCCAATACCAATATTTTGGTACCAGTACTAAAATGTATTTCGGTACTTTTCTAAATAAAGGGGACCACAAAAAATGTCATTATTGGCTTTATTTTAACAAAAAATCTGGTCTGTAGTGTTTATGTTGTGTTGCTGTGAAAATATTCTCCCATTTGTTGTTTAGTGTGGTTTCACTATATGGCACATGTTTATGACAGTGTTGGCGTTGTTCATACGGCCACCCTTAGTGTGACATGTATGGCTGTTGACTAAATACACTTCATTCACTTGTGTGAAGTGTGTTCAATGTTAGGTTGGTTGTCTGAATGGTCGATGATTGGTCATAAGAGTAATCTTGTCTTGATTTTGTCAACTTCAGACCATTTTAACACATCACAAGTCATGACTCATGTGTGTTGCGGATACTCATTAGCTGCTAATTACCTAAAAGTTTCTAGTTAACTAAAAGTGTCTTAAAGCATGACGCCAATGGGTGGGCCGGTACCGCTATCGTGGTCCTATATTTTATAAGTTGATTTTTATGCTGCTTTGTCGCCATCTTGTGGACAACATGATTAATTCAAGTCTATGACCAATTACGGTGAGACTTGTCCCAGGGTGTACACTGCCTTCTGCCTGGGGTAGGCTGTAGTCACCCTCGTGATACCGAGAGGGACAAGTAATAGAAAATGGATAGATGAATGAAATTAACATTTACTTATATGACCCAATGCAAACAACCTTCCCTAGTCATTGTGCAAAAAAAAAAACCAAGAGGGACAAGCGATAGAAATGGATAGATGTACGAAACTAAGCACAATATTTACTTATATGACCTAATGCAAACAACCTTCCCTAGTCATGGTGCCAAAAAAAGAAAATGCATGGTCAGACATAACACAATATGACACAATTAGTGGATATGATAAGAAAACGTCCATTCACCACAAAGAAAAATCTGAATTACACCCATTGTAATCCATTACAAAGCATGATGGGAAAAATGCAAAACACTGTCTATACACGTATCTATGTTTGGCACACTTTAGGTGCTTCATATTTCTGATTGGATTACAAAACTTGAAGGAAGTTGTCACGGAAGTAAAAAAAGTAGGAGTCCAACTTTCCCATACTCCATAATATCCAATTATATTAATTATACATCCATTATATGTAAATTGTATATATGTATGTACATATATATATATATATATATATATATATATATATATATATATATATATATATATATATATACATATATATATATATATATATAT